>NC_081761.1:12938986-13238986 GCF_963082965.1 Carassius carassius | reverse complement strand
GCAGATGACGTATGGAGGTCGGTTTTGCGCACGCATTGAATAAAGTCGTTATTTTTGTTTTCTTTTCAAAAAGCATTCTCGTAGCTTCTTAAAATAATGATTGAACCCCTGATGTCACCTGGATTATTTTACCGATGTCCTTGCTACGTATCTGGATCTTGATCGTGTTAGGACACTTGCTGTCTTTTAGGGCTGTTAAAATGAATGGAAAACTAAATTCAAATTTTCTACTTAAATTATATCAATTATCATATATTGTATTATTATATTATCATGTATCATATTCAAATTTAAAAGGCATAATTTCATTTAGGGGGAAGAAAGCTTTTGGCTTCTCTCCTGAGGCCACAAGAGGGCATATCGCGCAAAATATAATGCACGTTTCTTCAAAGCCTTACACAACTATCTTTGAAAAAAAAGTGCATGTTTAAAATAATGTTTATAAACCATATATAATTAATAAAGTTGCTTAAACAATTAGAAAAAAAACAGCACCATGCATGTATGTATAATTTAATACAAAGGACCGAAAACCAATCACAACGTGGCTACTTTCTTCATTTAAAAAGATGAGATACAGTGGGATGGGGAAAACCGCCATAAAGTCTTGAGACATGTTTTGTAAAAGTTGAACTTACATTAATTTGACATGGCTTTCTAAACATCCAGCTCTCTTATGCGAGATGCAAGTGCAAAGCTGATAGATGTCCCTTTAGAAAATGTGATGCGTTCTGTGTGACGTTTTGACGTAAACAATAAAACGATTTATGGTCCCCTCAATTTTACTTTTACCAGGTAAATTGTGTGTTGTGTTTTATGAAACTGAGAATTGAGTCAAAGTCTGAGAATTAGTGTATGGTTTTGCAGATTTGGTGTGTGGTTCTGCTGTTTGATTGTCAGGTTTTAGAAATTGTGTGACATACTGTAAAATAAAATACTGTAAAAAAACTGTAAAATACATATTTTGGCATTTGTGAATATAAAGCAAGACATTATTCACTCCCTATATTAACTATATGGAAGGCTTTGGGTGTGGCAACTGGTTTGGTTATGTTTTGTGGTTGTTTTGTAGTTTTAGAAAAATTCGTACCAAGGGTTGCAAAACCTGAAATGCATGCACATTTACTTCTTTATGTTCAAGGTGTACCACTTTCATGAGTTCATATTAATGGTTTGTTTTGGTTGAAATAACAGAAGGCTATTAGCTCCATTAATGAGGTAAATGAATTGTTTAGGACTTCTGTTTTTGTTTACAGAAACCAAGAGCTCTATTGGTTTCAATGGGCCACTAAAGGGCTAGTTACATTATACAGTCATTAGGTGATGTTATCTCTTTCTGTTATCTTAAGACATTGTAAACCTAATGACACTGCTGCTACAGAATAACCAATCTTTTCTGATTATGCAAATTTTGCCCACGCCTCCTTGTTTAGGCAAGAGAAACATAAACAATCCCAAGGGAGTTTACTGGGGGTGTATGCAGAGAGACTTAGGGGCAAACACACAGAAAAGAAAGCTGATGCAACTTTTTATATTTCTCTCAGAATTAGAGTCATCATCTTTATTGGCATCATTGTCAGCATTTACAGTGAGTGTTTACACAGTACTTACAAATAAAATATATTTATATTATTAATAATAAAATACAGTACATAAAATTAATGAAGACAGATCAAGAAAGTAGTATAGGAAATGAAGAGAAATATAAAAGAAGTTAAAAAAGGACAAGAAAAATAGAATAAAACAACATAGTCACTGCAGTCACCCGGATCCAGTACGTATCCAGACCAGATGCTGGATCAGCACCTAGAAAGGACCTCTACATCCCTGAAAGACAGCGGAGACCAGGACAACTAGAGCCCCAGATACAGATCCCCTGTAAAGACCTTGTCTCAGAGGAGCACCAGGACAAGACCACAGGAAACAGATGATTCTTCTGCACAATCTGACTTTGCTGCAGCCTTGAAATTGAACTACTGGTTTTCGTCTGGTCAGAGGAGAACTGGCCCCCCAACTGAGCCTGGTTTCTCCCAAGGTTTTTTTCTCCATTCTGTCACCGATGGAGTTTCGGTTCCTTGCCGCTGTCATGCACAGACACTATTTAACTGAACAGAGATGACATAACTGAATCCAATGATGAACTGCCTTTAACTATCATTTTTGCATTATTGACACTGTTTTCCTAATGAATGTTGTTCAGTTGCTTTGACGCAATGTATTTTGTTTAAAGCGCTATATAAATAAAGGTGACATTGACATTGACATTGACATAGAATATGTTAGTGGTGAATTTATGGTATATACAAAATTGTAGTAATAGATCATCTGTTAAAGTAACACACACTAAATCTAACACTATACTAATACCTTCGTCCCCGTTGTATTGTTCATTCATAGTGTTTGCAGTTCCTGTCAGATACTTTCTGCACTTCATTCCTCACTCTTTCTTCATTGCCTAAACATGACTTTTTTCCCCCATTAGTTTTATAGAGGGCAGTGGTTCATTTTGTGAAATTGTAGTTTATAGTCCTCGAGTTCATAGTTGTCTGCATCTAGTAAGCAAGGACAGCTTAATGGCAGAGAACTACTCCAGGAGATGTTGTCTTGGGGAAGTCGTGGCCTAGTGGTTAGATATTTTAACTCCGAACCATAAGGTTGTGGGTTTGAATCTCAGGCTGGCAATTCCATGACTGAGGTGCCCTTGAGCAAGGAAATGAACCCCCAACTGCTCCCTGGGCACTGCAGCATAAATGGTTGCCCAGTGCTCCGGGTTGCGTGTTCACTGCTGTGTGTGTGCACTTTGGATGGGTTAAATGCAGAGCACGAATTCTGAGTGTGGGTCGCCATACTTGGCTGTATGTTATGTCACTTTCACAAAGCATCCAAAATTAACTTTGTTATGCATAACAATGGTGAGTAATTCAATAAAATTTAAAGCTGCAGTCCGTAAGTTTTGCCTCTTTGTCGCCATCTATGTTTGGAAACCTCCAATTCCAGCTGTGTGCGTATCTTCCTTGTGTTGGTTTGCTCCGGCATGGATCCAGCGCGAATGAATTTGATATTTTGAGGAGTATGTGTGGCAGTCAGTCACCGCACCAGTGTGAATACTGTACTTCAGAATACCAGATTCTAGCCTTAGTCTTTTAATATATATGACCAAAATAAGAATTTTCACTGTATATTGTCATCTGAGCAAATAAGTTACATGTCTGTCATGTTTGTTCTGACCTACTGAGGGAAAAAAGCATTGCAATAAATCGTGCTAACAATGATGATTTAATCTAAAGATCGGTTAGCTCACATCACATCAAACCGTGCAAATTATTATTGTTGTTATACTTTATTCTCAATTTATTAATGTTAACAACATCAGCATTGCCTATATTGTGTATTGGCATGCAGATTTAAATTTCTTTACAGTCTATTCTCTAATTGTCATACCATTCAAATTTCATTCTTTTAACCCAAAAAGCAAATTAAGGTCCCTTCAATCTGGTTGTCTTTAAAATACAAATCTGGTGTAATCCCTGGCTATCTGTAACCAGAAGCACATAAAACTGGAATATAATTACATTTCATTCAAATGTGTTTCATATACATATAATCCTTTCTGCATTACAATCTGCCATCAAATTGATACATTTAATTAGTCTAGCTGCTGTGAGAAAAGGCTACAAACAATCCGCCACCTGCAGGATCCTCACATGCGATAGCCTACTAGCCAGGACAGCTTCTTTATGTTTACAGACATGACGCAATGATGTGGCAGCATGGTTGAATTTCCCGCGAAAACCACTCAAATTAGAAAACATTATTGTAAGATAACCGTTGTGAATCAGGCTAAAGTAATAGTGATAGTTTTGAACACTGGCTATTTATGTACTTGCTCAAATATTGATTTCAGATCATTTTTAACCAAAAAACGTACGGACTGCAGCTTTAATGAACAAAGTAAAATTGACTTGTTTAAGTGTTAATTTTCCTTTATATTAGTAATAAACAGAGGTGTCAAGTAAACAGAGGTGTGAAATAAACAGAGGTGTGAAAAATAATTAGTAAAGTATAAAAAAAGTAAAGTATAGATACACAAAATTTCTACTTAAGTAAGGTAACGAAGTATTTGTACTTCGTTACCTTACTTAAGTAGAAATTTTGTGTATCTATACTTTACTTATTTTATACTTAACTAATTATTTTTCAGCCGACTTTTTACTTCTACTCCTTACATTTTCACGCAAGTATCTGTACTTTCTACTCCTTACATTTTAAAAATAGGTTCGTTACTGCTATTTCATTTTGACTTGTTTTCATTCTGGCTTATAATCATTCAAAAAAAAAAAGAAAAAACCTATCCAGATAAATCGCGCCATCCGGATGGAGTGAATTTGATTGTGATTGGATGAGAAGAATAAACATATACCATTCCGACACCCTATTGGTTTGTACTCGATCCATCGCACCTGCACATGACACAAATCATATCACACTCCAGCAAGGACATAGCCAGTTTTGGGTTCGTTTAACAAAAAATGTATTTCTTAAAAGTAGGGTTGGGTATGGAACCAGTATGCACCGAACCGAATAAGGATGCAGATTTCGGTGCCTCATTTCGGTGCCTCTTAAATGCCTGAGCGATCGATTGAAATGTTTGTCCTGGTTCTCCGAAATGTACAAAAGAAGCAGGGGTGTCGCTAGGCTTTTTTAGTGGGGCTATAGCTTTTAGCTCCATAAACTGTATACAAATTCGCGATCGCCTCAGAGTCAGTCCACATAAATTTCATATGAAACCGGCGTCAGACCGGTCTGCTCTCCATCTTTCAGCACGCTCTTCAATCCGCACACCATGGCGGAGCAGCGCGAGTGGACTCAAACACAAACAGAGGACACAAGGTTGTGTGTTTATAGATAGATTGTTAGAATATCCATATCTGTGCAGTGTCCTAAATACAGTTTACAAAAGGTCACGAGGGAGCAGTCAGTTTCTCATCTACTGTAAAGTTTTTGCTCCGTTCACCGCTCATCATACCACAGCTGTTTCCTCCAGCGACAATCGAGCCCTTAACACATATGAACGAATGCATACTTCAGTTGTACTTATTTAAATAAATTTATAAATACGTAATTTATACATACACTACTGTGCAAAAATCTTAGGCACGTTGGTATTTTTACCCAAAAGAATGGTGTTCGGCCAGTTATTTAAATATTTAGCTGAAGTGTGTCAGTAGAAAATATCAGTTTACTTTTCCAAACATTCATTTTGCCGTTGTCTGACTGCTTGTGCATTCAAAATCGCACTAGATTATTATTCAAATTAATGGCAAACTGATATTTCCTTCTGACACACTACAGCAAAAGATATAAATAACTGGCTTAAAACCCTTTTTTGGGGTGAAAATACTAATGTGCCTAAGACTTTTGCATTTAATTTCATTTATTTTTGCTGAGTTAACGTGAGACTCTTATCGGGCGATAAAAAAATATCGCCGTTAATCTACAAAATTGGGTTGGGAGCTGGGTCTTTACTACGCAAGCTATGACTTTCACCTTGATATTTTAGCGCGGATGTATGCCTAAACGAATTGCACTGTAGGGGGCGAGAAAGAATCTTCGAACCTGTGTGTATTACTACTGTGAAATAAATTACCACATCAAATGTGACGTGCTAGCATGGATGCAGCTGAAGCCGCCGGGTTTGCTTCAGGGATTTTTTTTTTAAGAAGCTTCCCAATGGAAACCTCAACAAGACTCATGCCTGTTTCACACATACTCCGTCTGCAGTGCGTATGCAGTCTGTGTGCGTTTCGTATGTGGTGCAGAAGCAGCACGGACTCATACTCATTGTGCTTTCACACAGGACACGTTTGCAGTCCGCTATTCGGTACATGAACGATCGCTGCACTGCTGCAGACGCACCGCTCCTGGAACGCACTGACGGACCACAACCGTGTGATCGCTGGAATCCGTTAACATGGGTGCATAAAAAAAAATATGCAACGCATACGCACTGCAGACGTAGTATGTGTGAATCAGGCGTAAGGTTGTTTGCACCTTGTGCAATGTGGAATTAGTTTACAGCTTTCTCAAGCACATTGTGATGCATTTTGGAAACAGGAGATGAGCCCCTGGTCTAATGAACCACCTGGCTTGAGAAACCCATTCTCAAAGACATTATTTTATTTGGGTAGCACACATATTCTGAATGCCTTTGGCAGAATTCAAATGAGCCATTTTAATCAAGATTAATCTAGATTAATTCCAAGATTACGGTGAGATTAATCTAGATTAATTTTTTTTATTTATGCCCACCACTAATTTGCATTGTACTAAAGTGCGTTCATTTTCAGTGGGCATATATGCGGCTGAAACAGGTAGCCTAGTGCATCCCAAATTTTTCAACATGAACATTTTAATATAACATTATAGTCATTATGGCCTATGGCCTTTAGAAAAATGTTATTTGAGGAGGTGGGGTAGTGCACAGTAGGCCCCTGTGGCACGGCATAAGCTTTTGTTCTTAATAGCATTTTTTTCCTTACATTACCTTTACTTTTATACTTTAAGTAGTTTTGAAACCAGTACTTTTACACTTTTACTTGAGTAAAAGGCTTGAGTTGATACTTCAACTTCTACAAAAGTCTTTTTAAACCCTAGTATCTATACTTCTACTTGAGTAATGAATGTCAATACTTTTGACACCATTGGTAATAAACAACACCATTGTCAAGTCATTGGTTTACGCAAGATAAGATAGTCTTTCTCTCTTTGAGAAGCTGCACCTGTCACAAAAATGTGAAGAATACACATCATAATTTTATTCTGAATGGAATAGTTTTAGTGGCTTAGTGCAAAGAGTTTAGGGACAATAGGCATAATAGATTTTTTAACTAAGGTAAAAGTTGTTAAAAGACATACAAATTGGTCTCGGAATATCTCGGCATAGGTACACATATATTGTATATCAAATTTCAACTGCTTGTATCATCGCAAAATGTAAACTACATATTATCGCCCAATCTGCTAAATGTAACATGACACGAGGATATAACAAACATCATCAAAACATAATTTTACCATTGGAACTGCTGGTCAGATTAATGTGTGAGGGAATCACGTCAGTCTGACAGTAGTCTAGTCATTTATTTCTTCTTTGAGTTTGTGTAACTGTGTCTATGTTATATTATGTGTTGCAGCTGGGTGTCAATTTCACCTCTACATACGTGTCAGATTCATATCCATCTGTTTACATATTGCTTATGACCTTGTATATGTGTGTATGTATGGTGGAAATGACTCTGTGTGGTTGATCATCTTGCTTCTGTTGTTCTTGGGGAAACAGAATGTGAATATTTGGCTGTGTGCTTATCTCATGCCATTAGAGTGCACTAAACACATTTCCATCTCTTTGTACGCTGATTTCCCTCCATGTGTGTGTATGTGCGCGTGTGTGTGTCGAATGTGGGAGCCCACTTCATTCAGGCACTTATCTCTTCCTGGTAGCCTGCATCCTGCCACTTAGCTTGAGAAGAATCTCTCTCACTCACACACACACACCTTCACACACACAGACACACACACACACACACACACACACCTTCATTCATGCCCGGTACAAAAGAGGGTTTTTGTCATAAAACTGTGCACACAGCAAAACAGAGCGTGTGAGTGAGTGAAAAGGGAAAGAACTTTCACTTGCAGTTGTATTGTTTTTAGTAGTTGTATGAGTGTCTGCAACATAAAAGTGATGTATTCAAATACATAGAATTAGATTTTTCATTCAGGTTTTACTTGAATGTAAAACATGACATCAGTCTGTCTTCACAAGTCACACTCACATTAAAATTCAAAGCTTTTAAGACATCATCAGATGGCTGTTGGCTCTTTGACTGCACTTACTTAAACTTTTCCCTGAAGTCAGCTTGTCATAATCAGAGTAGTTGAGTTGTTGTATGTGTGTGAGGAGCACTCTGGCCTGACAGCCAGCTTCCGAAAATTCCCAAAAATTCCAACGTCAGCACTGTGCACTGTTTGTTTTGGAAGCTGGGAAACATGAGTCAGCAATCCGCACACTTCCTCCTAGAATGCATTTCGCTAATTAAACAATTACGGCTTTACACATCCTGACATGTGAAAAGGTGCTTTGATGCTCTGACAATGGCACTGAATGAAGTCTTTCTGTCTCTCATGCACATTTGCAGACCAGACCAGTTTAAACATTTGTTTCAGACGATCCCAAGTATTGATAAATAAATATTTAAATGGACTTCAGAAAATTTTGTGATCCATCCAACAACATGTGACTACACATATGTGTAGTGTAAACTCTTTAAAATATAACAGTGAAGCCAAATCATGTCAATCATCCACTGAGCTAAAACAAAGTTTGCCAGTTGATCTTATGACAGATAATTGACTGACAGCCCAAATAGCCAATTAGATCATTGTGTTTATAAGCCTTAATATTTCAGCACTTTTGCCCATCAAACTTACTGAACAGTGTGTGTGGCATAGAAACCATTTTTGTCAAATTAACAAAACTATGGTAAAAGGTGTTGTTATGGTAGATGTAATTCAGAGAGAGGCCAGTGAATGGAGTTTTGCTTGTTCCATTCCCAAAACTCTGCAGTAGAACGTATGAACTACTAAAATTTCAAATTCATAATAAAATTTCTACATTTGCACAAAGGAAAGCAATAGTATAATATGGTATGGTTGATGTTTTTAGAAAAGGGATTCATTGATTTATCATTTTTGTTTGTCATTCTGTATGACACTGACTTTTTTTGCTCATTTTACACTTGAGTGATTTGTTTCCTCTGCTAAGTACAATGGCGACATGCATACGACCAAGTTAATTATTTTCAGAAAAACTGATAATGTAATTTGCACAATGATAACCTGCATTTGAAGTAATTTATGGCACACACATCTGGCACATCAGTGTCATTTTTTTGGGTGCACGATATAGTCCTTCCTTGAGAAGCAGTGGGGCTGTTTTAGTAATCGCTGTCGCAAGGTCTTTTATGTCCATAACAAAAAATGAAAAGGACTAGGCCTATATGCAAAAGACTTAAGGGAACTTGGCATCCTTAAATTCACCCCCTTTAAAGCACCATTGCTGCAGCAATATACATGTACTGTATATGTAATGTCTTTGGCTGTTGCACTGTATAAATAAATATTTAGAAGCTAGTATGGAATTTTTGTACTTTTATGTATGTTTTGCAACTTATAAACTTGCAGTAACACATAAAAAAATAGCAAGCGATGTATGTAGTTTCAAAATTAGAGACCCTTCTCTCCAATCACAGGAGACAAATTTGAGATGCATGTTACTACAAGGTGTAAACAGCAATGTGTCTCAGCTGACTACTTGTGATCTTATCACAGAATCACAGAGACAGATCTTAAAAGCAGGTGTTAACGTCCCCTAGATGCTCATAGCTTAGGTTGACTCTCTTGAGCAATAGGATGCAAATGCATTTACGATGAAGTTTAATCTCAGGACCATTGGAAACCTTTTTAAAATATTGCTTTTTCAGTTGGCCAGGTGTCATGTATAGCCACAGAAATGTTATTGCTGTGGTTATTGTTCGGATTAAAGCTGTCTAAAAAAACAAGATGTCAGGATGCAAGGTGACATCAAGCAGTTATTGGAATTGTGTTTGGACGCATATGTGTTTTTGTTTGAGTGTTTCTGTCCCTGATTCTTCCTGTGATGAAGCTCGCAGGAATGTTTTTTGGGCTGTCACCCAAAATGCTTTGCATCATGTCTTTCTGACATGTGGCGCAGATGTCTTTAGTTACGTGACACTGACAAACAGAAACACCCCACTCATCCTTCAGCTCCCATGATACTCATTCATCAGACTCAGCTGCATGTTTCTCTGGGTTTAATGAGGAAGGGATTCTTGGTATTAAACTGACATCACAGTAATGAAGCGTCAACATATGGTCAGACTTTCCAAACCAGTAGTGTTTGTTGATCAGTGCCTCCCTCCAGAATTCTCCAAAACATCTGCTGTCTCTGTGTACATAAACCAGTCTGTCAGTCATATTGAAAGTCTACAAGAGAAGATGATCAGTGGCCATTCTTAATCCAAGTGTACAGTCTTCAGCTCTCTTCCAAAGCATAATGAGTCTTGCTATCATAGACAGTTGCTTTTTGAGGAGCCATTCACACAAAATACATTTCTGCATTTAAAAATGTACAACTGATCACACAAATATTATGTGAAAAAATAAAAATAAAATAAAAATAAATAAATAAAACTGAATTATTTTTATTCAATTAAATGTCAGTATATAATTAACAATTCATTTGCTTTATCCATCATGTTTGACTGATAATTATGCTGCCTACCATTGTGTCAAGAGCACCACTTACAGTATAATGCCTGAAAATGCTGTTTAGAGGAAGGCATGTTTTGGAACAGAGCTTTTATCTGATAAACTAGATTCTGATTTGATTAGCTGAGTTTATCACTTTTGATCGACTTTATTACTTTGGTGAGATTTGCAATGCAAAACTCTGTGGACTTGCTGAGACAAGTTTACTCATATTAAACGCACAGTTAGTTCCAGCAATGCTCTCCTCCAAATCTTAAATCGTTCAAAGGAAACAGTGAGAATGACTTGGATTAGTGCTGGGCGGTTTGAACAAAAATTTATATCACGTTTTTTTTCTACATTATGCCGGTTTTCCAGTTTATAACCTTTTTTTTGTTTTTTTATGCATAATCAGGTGTACAATGCATTTTCTACTGGTTGATATTCCAAGATGTGCTTTTAGTCTGACAGCACTTGCATAAAATGGTTCCTCTTTTTGGCACAAGTTCTTCTGTCATGTTCTACTAGTTCTGCAGCATCCATCTTCCCTGTAAAGCCTGTTTCACACATACTCCGTCTGCAGTGCATATGCAGTCCGCAGCACAGACTCATTGTCTAATATATATATATATATATATATATATATATATATATATATATATATATATATATATATATATATATATATATATATATATATATATATATTTATTTTTTCAGCATTGTGAGTCTTTTATCACAGAACTGTAACAATCGTTCATAGTTATAGACATTAGTTTAAATCCAATAAATATAAATAACGCATTATTCATGCATTTTACTTCTAGGTTTGTATAATAAGCTGCTCAAGCAAGCGGCAAAACATTTAAACACAATAATTAGCCTACTTTTCTTGTTAAAATATTTAAAATTAAGACACCACAGACAGAAACAGTCTCGTGCCTTTTGCATTTAAATCTTTATCACAAGCAATCCCACAGGTCTTAATGAACTAATTTTTTTTGCCTCCATAAAAGTGAATATATATATATATATTGTAGTGCTGCAATGACGCGGCGACATCATCGATTACCTCGACTACAAAAATACGTCGACGTGCGTGAAATGCGTCGACGCGTCACACTGTTTACATCTCGCGTAATGGCATACTGGGAATGGAGAAAGTTGCATTCTATCACAAAAACAGAGACCACTGCTATCAAAAGTATGGGAATACTTTTAAACAGAGGCCAAATAAAATGACCCTTTGTTCCCTTCGCAAAACCGATATGATGTACCACGGCAGCACAAATGCAATGCACGAGCACCTCAGAGGAAAACATCCTGGTGCTCTCCGGTGTTACGGTTTAACTGGTTACCGTGTGATCTGGTGACCAACTTCCTGGTTCAGGTCTCTGCTGCAGATGTGATGGAACAAACTGATGTGATATTATTAAGTGTCTAATAAACGCAGACTTGCTCATTGCATGATTCAGGTATTCTTGTAAAGATTACAAGTTATTGGTATGATCACCCGTAGCGGCTGAAGTAAGGATAAAATAAAAAATAAAGTAAGTCTGTGTTGGCGCTGGTTTCAAACACGCGTTAGGGGCCGTTCACATATCACGCCTAAAAACGAGTGTAAAACGCTAGTTGCGCCACTTTCTCCTTCTTTCCAAAGCGCTCGGGCAGTTGTGCCCCTGGGGCGTCTGCCGTTGCTAAGCAACCATGACGTGCTCTCTTCACGAAGACGCGGAAATTTCAGCAAAGGATAAATGGATTTGCAGCACTAAAAATCGCTTGCAGTAGCTCTGCTACTAAATTTATTTCAAAATGGCAATCCATATACAGCTATGATCAGCTGTTCCCTCATCTTAGCTGAGCTTTCAACGTTGTTACGGGAAAGGATAAAGCTGATTGGTTAGTTCTTGTTACATGACCCGCGGTGCGCTTGCGGCATTCTGAAAAGTTGAGATGTTTTTAACTCGATGCGGTGCGGATGCGCCTGTTTTCGCGTGCACGTCGCGACCGCGTCGCTTCCATTATGAGCGTGCATACCGCGTGCCTACATTGGTTTAAAAGACAGCGCGCCGCAAGACAACAGTCACAATCCACCGAGCTACCCCGAATCAGCTCCAGATCTCTGGAAACCATGCTAAACCATAGCAGAACCCTGACTACATTTTATGGTTTGTGATGCTAAAGAACATTTCATGACGTCTCAGACAACTGTAAATTTGTGGCTACTGTGGTTTAATTATAAACGCTATCATAAACTCATATTTACCATAGTAAAATAATTTTTTGCCTCTTTATTTTTGTATACTGTAAAAACTTCAACCACATTGGTTGAAAATGGATAAAGGTTGAAATATTATATTAGTTGTACTTATATTTTTTTTGTAAAGTTTTTCAAAGGATTCATTAGCTAATCAAAAAAAAGAACATTAAATTAATTATTTATTGTAATAAAAATAATCGTTAGAGTAGTCGGCTAATCGAAAAAATAATCGTTAGATTAGTCGACAGAAAAAATAATCGATAGTTGCAGCTCTAATATATTGTCTTCCTTGTTTATCTAAAAGTGCACTTTTTCTTGTTTTAAACCTGGCCAAAAACCCATGTGTTGCGTGGGAAACAGCTTTAATTAGTATACATTTATTGCGAAATTAATGCATTTCCGTGTCAATCCATGTTAATTTTTCCCGCGAACAATACGCACAGAAGACGAGTATGTGTGAAACAGGCGTTATAACGTAACACCAGAGCACTGCTGTGTTTTCCCCTTACGACACCTCGCAGTCGCTGCTTAGAAGTGCAACATTGTAAAGGGTCTGTCTGAAGCAGTGTCGCGCGGCCGCGGCGCAGCATAACGTTCCTTTCGAACGTTGAGTAATTAAATACATCGGTATGGCGGTATATTAAAAATTTATATCGTATCGAAAATTTACACCAGTTTTCGGTATGAACCGCTATACCGCCCAGCACTAACTTGGATGTTTTCAGGATAACCTGGAGAGTCTCATTTGTGACTGTAGTGTGACCTCCAGGATAATCTCCTATTTTAATACACATTTTAATCTGCACCCAGATTAAAACACACCTCCTGCCGCGCTACAATAACCATGGAACTGAGATGATAATTTCACATTTGTCAAAACATTTTATTCTCCTTCAGATGACACATTCTGCAGAGGTCTCTCTGTTTCCATCTGAGCAGATGTTAAGCTGTTAAACTATTAGTTTCATTTCTCAATGAAAGAGATCATACAGTTAAAAATCCATTGTCACTGTGATGGTCACATGTTAGACAGAACCCATCCGATTTCCCTCCTCCAGTTCATAATCGATTCTTAAGTACAGACTCTGCTCTGTTTATCGATCATCACGGCTGAAGTTATTGACTGCTGCTAAGTTAAGATGTGCAGTCAAAGACTCATTAATGTTAAGCGAATACATGATTGCTGAGGCATTACTGGGCTTCACTCCCAGATTTCTCAAATCAATATACAAATTCAACTCAAAGCCTTTTCCTCTGTGGTCAAGTCTGAGCACTTTGTCTTGTTCATCTGGACACATACTGTATTTTAAAGTCTTGTCTCACTGTCAGGGCTGTTAAGACAACTGCAAAGAGACCTCATGTCAGCTATTTAGTATAAAATTATTTAGCAGAAACGGAAATATGCATAGCAGTCTGTGGGCAAGATTTGCATATTTAACACTGATATATAATCTCAAGCCTTTTTAGGTAGTGTGGAAGAAACAATATGACCACACAATGAGACAGTGAAGATTCAAACTCAAAATATAAATATGCTTTTCTTGGAATTTCCTGTATAATTATAACAACTGTATACTTTCCAGCAATTCTTGCACATTTTCTTTGTAAGTAAAACTTAGCATTTGATGAAATAGGACTGCATTTAAATGTGTGAAGAATATACAGTAAATCATATTTTTCAAAATGTATTTAAAATCAAAACATTAAAAATATATATTCTAAATTATAATCTATACTGTAAAAACTGTAAAAACCTGTTAAATGGTTGATGGTACGTTCCCATACTATATATGATAAAAAACTGTTTTGGACATGTAATTTTACAGTAGTATACCATTTTTGGAAGTGGAAAAATAATGTATAATTTACAGTGAATAACTGTAAGAATTCCCTTCATTACATGTTTATTCTTAGTTTTGTACATTAGGGTTGTATGTTCCATTTAATGTTGTTAAATTGATATTTATTGCATTATTTCAGTATCATTTGTGTTACATGATGGTGTTTAGTTTTTGTGTGAATAACACTGTGCACCTTCTCTGTATGTTAATATTTAAAAGTTGCTTGTGATCAGCTTTGGTTCTTTTGGTTTGTTGACTTTCTCATCACCACCTGCTTTTGGTGGTTATCAGTGTGTTACAAAGGTAGAAAAGAGATTCCAGTACTTCAGTAGGTTGCTATACATTATATCAGTTAATGCAATTTAAATGTATTTGTATTAAATGTATTTAAATGTGAATTTAAGTTAAAACCATAAAACCTGAAATGTTGCTAGCATATTCTTACATTGGAAAAAAATATATATATTGTTATTAAAGCAATCTAAATATAAAAATTATACATTTTAAATTAATTAAAAATATATATTTTTTTGTGATGGGAAAGTGAATCAATGCTTATTTTGCTTTAGATTGTATCAGAGAGTCCCACTGATAAAGATCATGACCATGAGTAAAGCTAACATTGTCTGAGGAGTTATTGGAGAGGGAAGGATGCTTGTATACACACATGCGCATACACACAAACAATGCATTAGAAACAATAGTAGTTGCCTAAAGCTGAAATTACATGTACATACACATATACACACTCACACACACACATGCATGCACAAGGGCAGAGTTTTTTCTGATATGGAACAATCAAGATAGCTTAATTATCTATTGTTTTATATCAAGATTGAGGAGTGAACTCCCTGCCAAAACTACCAGCACACACAAATGATGTAGTTCCCAATATTATCTCCGTTTTCATGGCCAACTGGCCATATCTAAGACCTCCTTGGTGAAAGAATCATTTAAGGATTTATGATGTCATGACTATAGCTGAACATCAGGAATGTTGGGACAAGTGCGATACGGACATTAAGTGAACAGGGTTGGTAAGATTGCAACGTGATGTATATACATGTTCCCTGACATCCGCTTATTAATTTTTAATCAGCATTTGAGGGTGCGAGAGCAAAGTTGACAACCTAAGATGTTTCCTCTCATGTTAACTTGTCAATTGATTGCATATGCAGCAAACCTTAAATTAGCATCAGTCAATAGCTCAGGCCACGCTGATCTGAGTTTCAGATGTGTCAGCCAGCACATAGACCATCAATCTATGGCGCTACCAAAGAGTGTGTGTTTGTGTCCTAATAATATCCTTCTCTGTTTCTTTTTCCAGCTGTATTTTGGGGAGATATTGCCTTGGATGAAGAGGACTTGAAAATGTTTCAGATCGATGGAACGATAGAGCTTTCACAGCAGTCACATGGGAGACAGGGTCACACGTCGGGTAAGGCACATCAGATATCACAGCACTCCAGACTGCAGTGGTCGACAATCATTGAAAATTGGCCGATTTGCAAACAAATGACTCTTATAAAGTGGTATTTTTTAGGATTTGTGAAACAGCCTCAAACTCACTTGTGATTTAGTAGTTTAAATCAGACTTACTTCATCAGTAAATTGTATGAGCGGCTATTTGGTTAACAGCTGACTGAGACTTTAGGGTGCCATAGGTTGTCTTCAGAAAATATTTTTGGTATGCTGGTTGAAAGACTTGCTTCACATCCTGATAGCAATCATTAAGTTAAGTGGTTTAAATGTATATATATGTATTTATATATTCTGTTGAAGGCATAGGACCAAGAAATGTTTGTCCAATCAAAACGCTCGTTCTGAGCGTTTCCTACCTGCCTGTCCACATATGCATTTGCATACCTCTGTGCACATGGTTTGCGCAGACAGGACGCGTCATCAGCGCGTTCACGTACACTATGCAGACAGAGTAAGAATGGCAGACAAACATCATCAATCTGACCTTCCTTCCTGGTATTGTAGTACTTTTACTAACTGTAGTGTACTGATCTGTACTGATCTGTTTACGATCTTCACGTTTATGCTTTCAGGAGGCATTGCTTTGGACGGCGATTGCAGGGAGGGTGGGACGTTCGCTTTCAGTGCTATCAGGCTAAAGTTAGCATTTTCCAAGTTCTCCCACTGCACCACTGCATCTATATGCTTTTTAAATATTCTCAACAGAATTTTGCGAACATTTTATAGAGCATTGGTATTGAACAGTCAGCTTTGTTTTGTGTTTTGGCATCTAAAAAGTCATTTGGCTGCTAAATGTGTAATGTTATTTCTCATTTTATCTAGTATTTTTTTCTGTCTAGATGACTAAATCACACTTTAGACATTATAAATCTGTCACTTAATCTGGATTTAAAAAATGAAAGGTCCTCAGTTTAGTTTGAGGTTTTAATGCACATGTTTTTTCAGCTGAGTTCAGTAGCAGATGTGCAGCAGACGAGGTTAAAGCTGCAGTCAGCAGCTGCTGAGGGTTGAGGGTTGTTTCTGGTGCAGAACAACAACAATGACTCTTTCTACAGTAAAGTTCAAGGATTCAGCTTCTGTTTCACTCAGTACTTGAAGCTGGCCATGTGCTTTTTTTTGTCCCGATGTCATGTTTGAAGTCAGACCTTCCTCTAGGCGTTAAATGCTCTGCTGTAGCGCTGGCCTCTAATCAGTTTCGACTGCAGGGTGACACACAAAAACACACACATACAGTAGTCTCTGTGGATTTGTATTTAAGATAATGTCTTGATCAGTCTGAGATGCTGAGTTGTCAAAAGCATGGAATGAATGTCCATTTGTGTTGTGATTGTGTTGTGGGGTGTGGATGATTTAAACTTATTAAAGTCCGACTGAAGTTGAAAAATGTGTGGGGATATTGGGAGTTTATAGCTTCAGGTGATTAGACTTGATTAATGTTCCTGTCTCAGCTCCACTGCACCATCAGCAAACAACTGTGTGTGTGTGTGTGTTTGCATTGAAAAGTCTTTGTCTTTTACTTCTTATGCAATGGGAAAAGTGCAGAAGCGTATGTGTGTGTGCAAATGTTTGTTTATTTGTGAGTTAGAATAAACATTGTTAAAAAAATCCTTCCTTGCTGATATCTAAACTGACCAAAGTCCAAATGTGCATGTGTGTGACCTTCCCAGTGGCACATTGTTAAGGTAAACTATGCGTCTAAAACAGGATACAATCACTGGTATGAGTAATGACTACTCACAGACAGCAGCCAACTAAGAGAAGTTTGCCTTGCTGGGTAGTGGCATTGTCAGCAACATCACCTTCATCTTCGTCTGAGTCTTTGGCAGCACAAAGATGGAAGTGAGGCCAAAAAGACGTTCTGTTTCCGTTCTGACTGGGGTTGTTACAGGATGTGCCACTGGGGCAGAAGGACAAATTGCATCAGGACCAGGAATAGCAGGAGAGCTGATGTGTGTTTAAACCAGTCAGGACAGGTCTTTCTTGGATATTTCCAGATTCATCAAGATGCTGTCATGGAGAAACACACTTGTATACCTGCCAGTGTTATGTGCATGAGATAGAGTGTTTGTGTGCACATTAATCCCAAAGCTCAGACTTTTCCTGTGTCTTGGATTCAGAGTGTTGTTTGTTCCTCACTTTCCTGTCCCCATCAGAGAAATTCCAGAGAAAGAGAGAGACAGAGTAAATGCAAAAGTAAGATAGCAGAGGAACTGACATGTGTGAATAGAGCTGTTCAGTAAGAACCCTGGGAGTGAAAGACAGGAGTAGGTGAGATGTTGAATGAGGGAGATGAGGCTGGTGACTGGGGGAATGAGGAGAGGTCAGGACAGATAAAATGGGTGTGAGAATGGCTGGTGATGGAAGTTTCTGGGCTGTGTGTTAATGTAACTTTATAATGGCACCAGTTACACTTGATTTAAAGGGATAGTTCACTCAAAAATTAAAATGAAATGAAAATTCTGTCATTAATTACTCACCCTCATGTCGTTCCAAACTCATAAGACCTTTGTTCATCTTTGGAACAAAAATGTAAATATTTTTGATGAAATATGACAGTTCTCTGACCCTGCATAGACAGCAATGTAACTTAAATGTTCCCAGGCCTAGAAATGTATAAAGGACATCAGTAAAATAGTCCATGTGACATCAGTGGTTCAACCACGATTTTACAAAGCTATGAGAATTCTTTTTGTGCACAGAGAAATAAAAATAACGGTTTTATTTTACATTTCTGGGTCTGGGAACATTTCAGTTATGTTGCTGTCTATGCAGGGTCTGAGAGCTCTCAGATTTCATCAAAACATTTTTCATTTGTGTTCTGAAGATGAACAAAGGTCTTTGGGTTTGGACCAACATGATGGTGAGTAGTTAATGGTAAAATTGTTGTTTTTGTGTGAACTGTCCCTTTAAGGAAAGTTTACTCCAAGCGTAATAAAAACACTTACACAATGTTCTCATAAAATTTAAATATCACTTTCACAGCATTCTCAAAATAACTCTCTTATATGTTTTGTTTCTCTCAGGTGGTTTAGGAGAGCATAATCCCAGTAAGAAGAGTGGTTCGTTATATCTGTTGCTGGACAGAATACGAAGGTTAGGTTTTGGTAAGTTGAAAACACTGGATTGTTTCTCAGATTTTTTTCTTATTTGCCCCACAGCACCATTAGTTCCCCTTCATCAGCATTTAGAAATAGCATTAAAATTAGCATTGTTCACCCTATCTATTTTATCAATTCATCTTGATAAATTAATAATTTATATTATTGTGAATGATTTATCCATGTGTGCGCTTCTTTTTATGTATTTATTTTAGCACAAAATTATATAACTCATAACTCAATCATTTGGTGAAACGACATACTTTTTTTTCTGGTGATGAATGTAGGACTTCTCCGAAAACATCAAACCCCATCCCTTTCTTAAATTTGACCTACAATAAAAATTCAATACAAGTACAATTTCTAACAGCTCTGAGAGCAATTATTTATAATCTTTCTCCGAGAAAGTCCTAGCAGCAAATGTATTTATTGTGAACGAGTGTAAAATTATTTGCATTAGGGTTGTGCCAATAGACGATAGAATCGTGTATCGATGATAGTCAGAGATATCGACAATAGCAGATGTCTCTGTCGATAGTCAAGACAATATTAGGCTCATTTTCCTATTAAATGTATTAAATAATAATAATAATAATAACTATACATTTTTTATTTTAATTAGGCGGCCTATTATAATTCGGCTCTCAAACTGCCCAGATATTTCACTTCAGCACCGCATTTCACACACACACACACACACACACGCACGCGCACGCGCGCGCAAAAGAGGATTAGCGCCTGTAGCCGCTGAAGAAGTCTCCATCCACAAACAGACGTACATCGTCTGCAGATATAAGGTATTTCATTGCACTTTAACAAGTAATCTGAACGGCCTATATATGTGCAATATTTTAAATGAGCCCTCACTAACTGAGTTTAATGCCACAGTTATGTTAGAATGCATCTCCTTCTTGTTTCTGTGCCGGTGCGTCAGACTCATGAGGCGCACGGTCCGGAGCGCTGTATGAAAGCCTCTGTTTATACTTTCCGTGAGTCCGCTATGGACCACTAGGTAGGCGTGACATAAAAATCATCATCGGAGAGTGTGCGCTTAGCTCTGACCGGACGACCGCGTGCCTCCCATTTTTTTTATGACCAGTAGGCTTCAAAAGCCCAATTGCACATTTGCTATTCGAACCTGTGCAATCCGTCAATAAAAGAATATAAAGACACCCAGATGTGCAATAATTCTGGGCAACTGTTTGTTCACATGTTTGATGCAGAGCAGACCATCAGCATACGCTTTCGGAAGTATAAATGGAAGAAGTCCGTGTGCGCGTCCGGATCGCTCATGCGGAAAATATAACACAGGCTTAATCCATCAGTTCAATTGAACTTTTGAATACTTTATATTTAACGTTTTAATGTACAATATTTTACAATACAATATTAGTGTTAAACTGCTGGACTTTAAATGAAATCTACTATTGATTTTCACCGTTGACTGACTTTACAGAACATTTTGACTGATAACTTCCGTGCGCAGATGCGGCAGATTAGTCACATGATGCGTGTTATGACAGTTGCGTCCGACTATTTATGAACTAACGTTAGCTGTTTTAAATACAGTATTTTTATATTTAACGTTAGTTTATCAGTATGTCTGAAAGTATATTTTTTCGATTAGTGGTGATTCCATAGGCTCTCTCTCTCACGCACATGCACGGTTTAAAACACAAATAGTTATGCTATAACAAGAACAAAGAGTCTCTCTCTTGCTCCACCCAAGCATGATAATATCATGTATCGTCGATCTCACGGGCTGACGATATGACGATTTGAAAAATGACCATATCGCCCAACACAAAATGACCATATCGCCCAACACTAATTTGCATCTTTTGTATGACTGATTTCATTATAATGAAACCTCAATAATTATGAAATGCCTCAACGAGATTCACTATCATTTGCACAAATGTAAGATTTATTCTGCTAAATTTTGGGAAGAGGTTGTTATTTAATGAATGCAGATTTATATGGTGTTTGCATCCATGTATTCTGATGCAGTTTGAGGAATACAGAACCTGTGTTTGTAAATACCTAATAAATAAATATCACAGTTGGTGATTTTTATTGCACTGTAATCATAACAATAGTTCTGTCATGTGTTGGCAGGATGAATTTCATTGCAGTAAGAGCTTGTGCAAATGTATGTTTAACCTTTAGAGAAAAAACTCTCAAAAAAGGCTCTGTCTATGGTGTAGAGTCGTGGCCAGTGAACGCCAGTAAAGATGTGTCGAGCTCCAAAGCTGGAGGGAAGAGTGTAAACAGCGGCAGAGGTGTGAAGTCTCGAGTGCCACGTGCTGCCACATCCCGAGCTGAGAAGATCTGGCCTGGAGGCGTCATCCCTTATGTCATAGGAGGCAACTTCACTGGTAAGCGGACCTGAGTGTCTGTGTGTTCAATGTCAGTATATGAATGAGTGTGATTTACACAATGATTTCTGTATGTGTTTTTCAGGAAGTCAGAGGGCCATGTTAAAGCAAGCAATGAGACACTGGGAGAAACAGACATGTGTGACATTCATTGAGAAAACTGATGAGGAGAGCTACATTGTCTTCACCTATAGACCCTGCGGGTTTGTGTTTGTGTGTTCTCTATAATTATATAACATTTTAAAAAAGTAATACACACACTGATATATCCATCACAACACTTTTGCTTCTGACACCAAGCTACTCAGTAATGGTGCTTAATGTTGGCATTGGTGTTTACATCCCAAGTAATTTAACTTAGTATCTTCTTGAAACCACTATCTACATTAGGTTTATCAGTTCACATTTATGATATTTGAAAATGGAATCACTGAAATGAAGTCTATTTTCTAAATGCATATTATAAATCTTATTGTGAATGATTATTCGCTGCATGTTTCATTTAAAATGCATGAAACACTTCAAGGTTGGCTACTAGTTCCACTTTGATTCTTTACCTCTGGGCTGTATTAGTAGTTTGCATGTACTGGATGTAAGAAAGGTTGAATGAAATGCTTTGGTCATTAAGGAACACACTCAGATACTCAGCTCTCATGAGTGTGTCCTGTAAAGTGTGTTTAAAACAAAGGTATGTGTGTGTTTGAGACTGAGTCGGCTGAGATGACTACAGTCGACCTGGCTTTCCTTCCTTCCCTGTTACCACGGTGAGCAAACCGCCCATTGTTCTTAGGAATGGAATCCTAACAGTGTGTTAACAAGGAAGAGAGAGAGGGAGAAGGGAAGACGGAAACCGCATAAGTCTAGATAAACATTGTTGGCGATTGTTCGTATCTGAAAACTTGGCTTTTAATTGATTATTTGATCACATATAACTTTGTTTAATATGACACAACGCCTGATAAGAAGGTTTTTAACCACTAATAGAAGTGTTATCAGTCTATGAATGTTATGGAAACTGCAATGAAAAGGAAACTGAGGATGTTAAATATCTCTGTGGTAATGATGCTGATGGAAGGTGAGGTGAAATAATGAGGCAGATCCAGACAGATTACAGAGTAATAGGCAGAATGACCATTGACAGAAGGACAAGGCTAGATTAGAGTGGAGGGGAGAGAGGTAGCGAGAGCATTACATAATCTTATCCATCTCAGTGTGGTCATATCTGTTATAATCAGCAGACGTCATTCAGATATAAACCTGCTGACAGACCAACACGAGCAATGAGTGTTAACCTTCTACTCGACTCTGTGTGCTTTTTAAGTTTTGGCACATAGATTGGGCCCATGTGTGTATGTTTGTATTATGAGAAAGTGTTGACAGGCTTAATGTCTAATTCTTTAGCATTTTAAGTATAAGGATATATGTCACTAGTATTCAATTCATTTCAGTTCAACTCAACTGAATTTATAAATTTTATAATACAAATTAGTGGTCGACCAATTTCGTTTTTTTGACAGACAATGCCGATATGTTGGAAAAGCTAACAGCCGATAAAATTTTTTTTTAAATTAATATTTATTCTGGGAAGTTTGTGTGCACTGGGAATCATATTTTTCAAATGAAACCAGAGTAACACTCATTTTACATACAGCACACAGAGAAAATGACATAAATATGACAGTGGGCAAATGATTTTAGCACAGCATAATTTGAAATCACGAGTTTGAAGCATTAAATTCACACGGGCCAACCATTACACAGAGAACACGTGATCATGCTGGATAAAAATACACACTTCACAAGATCTTACAGCCGGATCAACTAAGTTTGCAAGGTTTGTCAAATTAAATGTTCATTAGTCATTCGAAGATTTGTTTAAATGATATAAATCTGTATTTCCTTAATGCTCATGGCAAATGAGAAAGTATTATAATGTTTGCCTTTCTATTACTAATATAAAAGCAATTGTTATAATACTTTTTGTATACATTAATTCCTTTGTTTAACCATTCTATCTAATTATTAGACAGACTTCTATCAGTATTAGACAAAACTGTTAATGGCGCACTGGTGTCAAAAGTATTGAAATTCATTACTCAAGTAGAAGTATAGATACTAGGGTTTAAAAAGACTTTTGTAGAAGTTGAAGTATCAGTTCAAGCTTTTTACTCAAGTTAAAGTGTAAAAGTACTGGTTTCAAAACTGCTTAAAGTATAAAAGTAAAAGTAATGTAAGGAAAGAAATGCCATTAAGAACAAAAGCTTATGCCGTGCCACAGGGGCCTATTGTGCACTACCCCACCTCCTCAAATAACATTTTTCTAAAGGCCATAGGCCATAATGACTATAATAGTATATTAAAATGTTTGTGTTGAAAAATTTGGGATGCACTAGGCTACCTGTTTCAGCCGCATATATGCCCACTGAAAATGAACGCACTTTAGTACAATGCAAATACATTAAAGAACTAGAGATATGATGACAAGTTGGCTATAAGTATTGTAATGGTGCAAAAATGTAAATGTAAATGTACATCCAAGCTTAGCTGCAGGAATCTGCGAGGGCAATGGACAAGAAAATTGGTGTACCCAGGGCAGGCTTAGTAACAATTACCCTTGTATGGTTGTCTTTATACAATAAACATTAGTGCTGTCAAAATGAATTATTAATCAAACTGATTAATCAAAAAATAATAATGAAAACACTTTTGCGTAAACACGCGTTTAGATCGTTAAAATAGGGCCCTCTGTGTTCATGTGTTTTTACTGCACACTATCATTGTCTATGAAATGAAGGATTAAGGTGTTCTAATCCAAGATATAAATAGTGAGTGAGTGGAATCGAGATTACTGCTTTGTAGGGGTGTAACGATTCATCGATATGGATCGATACATTGATATGATGTCTGACGATATGATGCCTCAATCCCAAGTGTAAAATACCGATATCTGTAATATAAATAGGCACCGTTGTTTTGACACTATCCACATTTTCATATAATGTCCGTCTATGCATTACCGCCAATGTGTGCATTCTCGCTTAAACTCATGTATCAGGACTCGTCCGAAGGTACAAGGTGAGCATAAAAGACGCTCGGGATTGTTTGCGGAACAGTCGAGCGTTCTGTGAGAAGTTTAATGCACACACATCTGAATTGCACGCACGTAAACAGACAGCCACGTCTACACAGCGCAAATACTATATTGAGCACTTTTCAGCTTTTGTATGCATGGGTGAATAAATACAGAAAAAATTACATCAAAATGCGCGTTTTGGCGAATACCCTAGTAAACACAGTAGGTTAAGCTTATGTCTTAACATAAACAATTGAGAAAGAAAAGGCATGTGTATCAGTAACCTATATTAAATATGTGCTTGGTTCTTAAAGTGAAAGCAAACTAATAAAAAAATCTAATGCTGTCAAAGAAAAATACTAGTGCTCACTGCTCCTGACTAAATAACTTTTGTAATATAAAAAATTATTAATCTATATGTAATGAATGCAGTTATTTTACATTTGATCATTACATTTCTGAAGCATTCCTGAAAATGTATTTTAGTCTGAGCTGAAAAACCTGAAAAGCACTGTTTATTGAACTAGTCTTTGTTGTATTGTATTTATTTTCTGCTATTGCCAGTAATTTGGTTATCTGTAGAAAATATTTTTTAACACTGAGCACATAGTAGCAGCCAGAATTGTTTTTCCAATTGTTTATTTTCTTTATTAAAAAAAAAGTGTAGACCTAAAATTTCAGATAAATGTTAATGTTATATATTTTGGTTGCATTTGTGAGTTAAATATGTAGGTAGTTGTTTAAAATAGATGTATAATATCATTATATCAATATATTGATCGAAATACTGTACTCCTGTATTGAATCGAATTATAATTGTATCGTAGAATATCTGCAAATATCGTATCGCTGAGTATGAGAATGAATATCGTATTGTGTCGTGACAAACCATCTGATTTACACCCCTACTGCTTTATTTGTGGGTGTGTTTGAGTGTATGAGACATGCTTAATGGTAGACTAATGAGATTCTATCTGGATTCCTCGAACACTAACTTTACAGGTTTGACCTTACTTTGGCCATGTTTCCACCTTGTATTAAGATTGTGTTCGGATTTCACAGAGGCCCTACACTCCCCACACCTTAAGCACTGACTGCTTGTAAATACATTATAAAAATCTCAATATCAGTTGGGAACAGGACCTTTGGGCCAATGTAAATCTCTGAAATCACAAAATCCTCAAACACTGCACACTAAAACGCTAAACTGTTCTTCGATTGAACAGCTCATTCCATACAGCGTAAGTGCCAACATGCTATTATTATTCAGAAAAACAATAGAGAGAATCAAAATGAACAGCACATCAAATACAGTAACTGATCTGCATATGGAAACATAGCTGAGAGGGCACAAACTTTAGAGTCAGCAGATTTGTGAGGCTGCTGGCAATATTTCTGTTAATAATAATAGGATTTGCGGGCTTGTACAAACACCAGCTAGTGAAAAAATTCACCTTAATGTGCCAAATATTCTCACCTGCTTAATGCAACACACACACAATACAGAGCAGCTTGAATAGCACTTTGCCGGCACAATTGATTATGCATATATTGTAATTATTCTTTCACAATACTGCATCAATACTTTAGACAAATGGTTCTTAACTGATGAGTCATGAAACCTACAAATGGGTCGCAGGTCTATTCTGAGGGTCATGGACAGCAAGGGAAAGAAAATAAACATTTTTTATATGGAAGTTGCCACTAGATGCCCAACTTAAAATCTGGGTTCTTAAGCAAAACCACTGCTTTATACTTTTTTTGGCACTTATTTTGGGACCCACCTGTTTCTTTCTTTTTCCTCTTTGTCTCTCCTGTGTTTCATTGCACTGGCACTCAGAGGTGAACATTGTGTGCTTATTTGTCATTAACGAAACAACACAGCAAGAATCTGAAAGCTAACCCCAAGTCACCCTAATTAACGTTAATCAGCTCTCATCATTTCACACTATCCCCTGTTCACCCCACATTAAACTACATTACCCCAAACAACTAAGCATTAGTTTAGCTCACCTCCTATTCACCCCCCTTATTACAAACATTGACACATCTGTGACATAATCAGAATCTGAGTTATTCAAGAGTAGGGTGAGCCAACAAGATGCTGATATTTCAATAATTACAGACTTTTAAAGTTTTATTTTATTGTTTGTCAAGGTGTTGCTCTTATGTCGGCCGTCGTGGCAATGGTCCCCAGGCAATATCCATTGGGAAGAACTGTGACAAGTTTGGCATTGTCGTTCATGAACTTGGACACGTAATAGGCTTTTGGCACGAGCACACACGACCTGACCGTGACGATCATGTGACCATCATTCGGGACAACATCCAACCAGGTACTGCACGACCCATGACTAAAGTCTTTGCACCCTACCAGGTAACTGCTGGTTCAATATGTCTGCATTCACACAGTTACAGAATATGGACTTGGTTCATAAATGCAGCATTTTAACAAACATTTTTAATAAACAACATTGATAACCAATAAGCAAAATGATTTCTCTAAATTTTCATGACTTAAGAAAAGACGGAAATGATAAAGTTGGAGATATTTTTAATATTCACTCATCATTTTTAATTATTATTTTTGAGCTTTGTACTAGTGTTTAACTAAAATTGTATCAGTTATATTAAGAATTTTCTGAGTTATTGAAATTACCACCCAGGCTGTTGTATGAACAGGAAAAAATTGAGAGTCACACCTGTTCATAAATAAATTCTAAATAGTGGATTTGTAAAGCTAGCCTATCTGTTTTAATATAAATGTATCTGTGCACACTTAGGTCAGGAGTATAACTTCATTAAGATGGAACCAGGGGATGTCAACTCTCTTGGTGAGCCGTATGATTTTGACAGCATCATGCATTATGCCAGAAACACTTTCTCCAGGTAAGACTTCTGTCACACACTAGGAATTTCACACCCATTTATTTAATTCAGAACTTTCTATACAAATATACATGTTCTCCTTTTTTTCTTTCTCTTCTGTAGAGGAATGTTTTTGGACACGATTCTTCCCTCTCGTGATGAGAATGGTGTCAGGCCTGCTATCGGTCAAAGAACTAGACTCAGCAAAGGAGATATATCCCAAGCCAAGAAGCTATACAGATGTCCAGGTAGGAAAACAGTTGTGTGTGAGTGTGTAAGAGAGAGAGAGTGAAAATTTAAATGAAGGAAACCGAGGGTGTTAACTGCAGGAAGATGACCTCACTTTATGTGCAGATAATTGTTTCTAGCCAATATAGAGTCAGCTTGCATGAGATCATTTGTTTTTCTCAGTTTTATGATGCACATCAGCTTCATACAGTGGCACTGTCACCTTACTACAAGAAGATCCCTGGTTTAACCCTCTGGAGTCTAAGGGTATTTTTGCGGCCTGGAGAAGTTTTGTCATGCCCTGACATTTGTGCTTTTTTCAGTTTCTTATACACATCTAAATGGCTAAAGTCTAATCTCACTGTAATCAGCACATACTGGGCTATACTAATATGTGAGCAGCATGTATGTACATGATTGTGTTTTTGAGAAAAAAAAATGTTCTGCGTGGTTAGTGAAAAACTAAAAATGTTAAAACACTTGAATAAGGCAATAAAACTTATACAGAACAATGGTTCCCAGGAATTTTGAGAACCGGAGCTTGTAGCCTAGAATTTTTCTTTCTAAATAATGTGAAAATCATCTTGTTAACTTCACTTACAGAAAACAATATATTGATTTAAATTTTATTATACACTTTTTTTTTGGTAAAAGTCCTATGCAAATAGGTGTCAACTATCATGAATATCATTGTGATTTACACCTGAGAAGACAAAGGCCTGCATAATGAGCTGCATAATGAGCCATTCAGTCAGCTGTGTGTCACTAAGAGGAAGGAGTTACAAGAAAGGATGTGAGGACAAAATAAATCTATATAATTTTGTTTGTAGTTTATTTAGAATATATTTAATTATCCCACAACATAATTTAATATCCACTTGGAAATGCAGTTAAACAGTTTATTAGGAACAATCAAAGCTGACTTTCAGACTGATTTTTTTGCATCATTACTCCAATCACACAATCCTTCAGAAATCCTTTAACAATCTTATTTTCTACAAAAAAACATTTATTGTTATTATTATCATTATCATTATTATTATTATTAATGTTGAAAAGAGCTGAGAATATATATATATTTTTTAGGGGGGATAAATGGAAAGAACAGCATTGTTTGTTACATTTATATTATTTACATCAAGCTTTTGAATTGTATAGTATTGTATATTGTTATTGAAACTTCATAATATTTCACTTGATTATACATTTAGGAATTAGGAATTATACAAATAGGAATCAGGAATTATAGTTTGGAAAAAGTCTTTGGAAAAAGTCAACTAGTAAAATGTTTACACGTTATGTGAAAACTGGTACAAGTATATAAATAAATAAAAAGAGACTTACTCATGTTTATGATCTCTGCTAAATGAAGCACTTCATCCTTTTTTCTGAGGAAATCCAAATCTCAAATCCTCAACCACATCACATCTTTTTGGGGTGAATTATGTCTTATTCCTCTCATCGCGAAGCAAACAGTAAAATAAATGAACTTGAAGAAAAGTCTTTCTGCGTTGTCTTCAGTTGTGTGGGCGTATTCAAGCCGCGCGCTTGAAACATTAGAATCTGAATAGAGCATTCAGCGCGGGGGCATGGTCACATTAGAAGATAATGATGGGAGACGTGAAAAACGGACATCGCGTTGTTTTCATATGGATTACTTTATCACAGAATATTTGTTTTTGGCGGCACTTGTTTAGTTTAAAAGTAGACATGTCAGGCTTTCTATAGATATCTCTTTCATGTCTCTTCATTGAGTATTCACTGAGTTACAGTTCATTTTAATGACGCGTGTCTAAATGAAGATCAGCGCAGACAAAGGCTGCAGACAGCACACCTTGTTTGTTATCTTTATTTTATGAGTGCACAAAGTTCTGTTGTTATTATGGCTGTACGTATACAAAAAAAGTAGACCCTTTACAGATTCGATTGATGTATTGCTCTTATCTGTACGATCAAAACCGAAAGTGTAATTTAAGTTTTTTTCGGGGTTATCAGGAGAAAATGACTCGTGTCGTATACGTCTTAATCGACTCCAGAGGGTTTTAAAACCCAGCTAAGCTAGAAGACCTTCCTGTGTGTAGTTTGCATGTTCTTTCCATGTTGGCAAGGGTTTCCCTGGGTGTTCTGGTTTCTCTCACAATCCAAAGACATTTGGAGTAGGTGCATGGGACACACTAAATTGCAACCCTACATAGGATAAGTGGGTCAGTGGATGGATGCATGTGTTTTTCACTCAGGAAAGAAAAGAGGGACACCCTGACATTTAGGGACAAAGAGCACGATAAGACCCTCTCGCTCTTCTGCCTATGCGTATGTGTGTCCATGTGAGTGGCATATAAATGTGTAATTTTACTGCTGTATTGTTTTGAATTTATGCACTACTAGTGAGGGTGTGTGTGTGTAAATGCGTGACTCATGGCCTACTTCACATACAAAGACAATGCTCTCTCTCTTTCACAATATTCACTGTCTGTGACAACATTTGTAGACTGAAAGCCCACTTTTATTAGACAGTTTGCAAAAGTAGTGTATCCAGCCTTTCCAGACTCTAGACATTTTTTGTGAGGCACAAAAAAGGTCTATTTTTCCCTTCAATGTAGGTGGAGGAAAAATTATCAGAGAAAGACATGAAGACAAAAGGATACTAAAAGTAGTCATTTTTGGTTATGAATGTGTAAATCACCATTAAAGGGATACTCCACCAGAAAATTTAAATTTTGTCATTTATCTCTTACCCCCATGTCTTTCCAAACACGTAAAAGCTGAGTTGGATGAGTTGAACTATGTTGAGTCGGACGCAGGCAGTGTACACTCTTTTGTGTGAGCCACATCACAAGGATACATTTTCTATGTGTATTTATGCTGTTTTTTGAAAGAAAACAACTCATCCTTGTGGCGCGGCTGACACAGAAGAGCATGCGCTGCCTCCAAAATTGCACTATGGCGATGCGGACAGACATAGAAGAGACAAATTGTTGAACAAAGTCGTTATTTTTGTTTTATTCATGTACAAAAAGTATTCTCGTCGCTTCATAACGTTACAGTTGAATTACTGATGGCAGATGGACTATTCTGACGATGCTTTTCATACTTTTCTGGACCTTGACAGTCTAACTTACTTGGCAATCTATGGGACAGTCACAAGCCTCCTGGTTTTCATCCAAAATATATTCAATTGTGTTCCCATGATGAACAAAGCTTTTACGGGTTTGGAACGACATGGAGGTAAGTGATTAATGACAAAATTTTCACTTTGGGGGTGGAGTATCCCTTAAACATTCTTTGTATGGAAAATGCAGTTTGGACATTATGCCCAACATCTGCTTTTATGTTTTGGGAAAAAAATAAAAATTAATTGACGGGTGACATTATAAATTATGTACATAATAATAAAGTAAATGATGACATCATTTTCAATGTAAGTTTTGGAAGCTGCTTTTTTAAGTCCAAAGTTCCTGTCTCTGCTGTTACATACAGGTTGTGTCACAGTTTAGTCTGGAATAGAGGTGACTGTCTCCACCCAAGCCAAAGATAACAGCTTATCTGCTGCACAACTCTGCATCGGATTGTTGTGTGACTTGACTACGTCTTTATATTTCCTTGAAATTGACATCCAAAAGCACCTCCATACGCAATCACTGCCCAATGAGCTGTGATGAAAAACAGAGGCCTCTAAGACAAATGTTTGGCCAACCGCTACATCGCTAATTGGGAGGAACATTTGGCAAATGTTAGCAGATGATTTGGCTACTCTTGAACAGAGAATCTGCTTTCCTATCCTGCACTGTTTGGCTCCTGAGATCTCATTAGAACAGTCAATAGGTCTTTGTTACTTCATTGTGTGTGTGTGTGTATCTGTTTCCTGCACTGCTATTTAGCGGTGGCGCTCCGCCACTGCTAACTATACAGCGCTACGATACAATAATTTTTAGCCGAGTTGTGAACATCTTTCTATTGTGTTGTCTTCCTGGCTCCTGGAAAAAACAAACATATTTCACATCCAGTGTAGTGGGATTCATGAGTGAGTGACCGTTTAGTTGGTACTTTTAATGGATTAGTCAAAAGATACACAAGTTATCAGTTTGAATCAGTATAACGAATCATACACTGAATCTTTAAAGAGTTTACTAACTTTGGATTCTCTATCCAGCATGTGGTGAAACACTGCAGGACTCAGTGGGGAATTTCTCATCTCCAGGATATCCTAATGGATACCCATCATATACACACTGTGTATGGAGGATCTCCGTCACACCTGGGGAGAAGGTAAGGTACTTCTGTGTGTTAAGTGTGTAACTTTACAAAGGTTAATTGTACTGAACTGTTCCACATTCATCTATATCTGCAATTTTTAATCCATTTCTTCCTGTAACTTACTTGACTACGAAGTTTTAGATAAAGAAATGCTGATCTAATGTGTGAAGTTTGATGTAAATGACAGCTACATGTGTTGCTGCCCATTTCAGATAGTGTTAAACTTCACCACTATGGACCTCTACAAGAGCAGCCTGTGCTGGTATGACTATATTGAGGTTCGTGATGGATATTGGAGAAAAGCGCCATTGCTGGGTACATACATGCTGGTGGTCTCATCAGGAATAATATGGAATATAATAATATATATTACCAATGCAATGCATGATTAAAGGGCACTATTATTTATTGTGTTGTGTGTGTGTGTGTGTGTGTGTATTTGTGCAGGTCGCTTCTGTGGTGATAAAATTCCAGAAGTGTTGGTCTCTACCGACAGTCGGATGTGGATTGAATTCCGCAGTAGCAGTAACTGGGTCGGAAAGGGATTCGCAGCAGTCTATGAAGGTGTGTGTTAAGGCTGTCTCAATATCAGATTTTAACTCGCATTTATCATGCCCAAAACATAACATAAGATAAAATGATTGTGTCCATAAAAATTTAAAAAAAAAAAAAACAATTGGCCTATGAATCACACTCAGAATACAAGTGTAGGCATGTAGGGAGAGTTTGTACCCATAGCACCTGTTTTTTTTTTGAAGAATCTTTCTTCTTCATTTTCTGATTTATGATGGGTGTAAACCAGCATAAGCAGTACAATATGGTTTTAATAAATAATATTAAAGTATTATTTTAATAAATAATATTATTTTTAGAAATGCATTGAAAATAGCATAAATATTGCTGTTGAAAGAGTAAAAGTCTAATTCTCTCTCTTTCATTGCTATGTGTCTGGCAGCAATATGTGGAGGGGAGATCAGTAAGGAATTTGGACAGATTCAGTCTCCAAACTATCCAGATGACTACCGTCCATCTAAGGAATGTGTGTGGAGGATCACGGTGTCCGAGGGCTACAGTGTGGGCTTGAGCTTTCAGGTCTTTGAGGTGAGGTTGTCTCCTCTCTTTTGGCTGTATTGTCTTTACAGGTGCATTTTAATAAATTAGAATGTGGTGGAAAAGTTCATTTATTTCATTAATTCAACTCAAATTGTGAAACTTGTGTATTAAATAAATCCAATGCACACAGACTGAAGTAGTTTAAGTCTTTGGTTCTTTTAATTGTGGTGATTTTGGCTCACATTTAACAAAACCCACCAATTCACTATCTCAACAAATTAGAATATGGTGACATGCCAATTAGCTAATCAACTCAAAACACCTGCAAAGGTTTCCTGAGTCTTTAAAATGGTCTCTCAGTTTGGTTCACTTAGGCTACACAATTATGGGGAAGACTGCTGATCTGACAGTTGTCCAGAAGACAATCATTGACACCCTTTACAAGGAGGGTAAGCCACAAACATTCATTGCCAAAGAAGCTGGCTGTTCACAGAGTGCTGTATCTAAGCATGTTAACAGAAAGTTGAGTGGACGGAAAAAATGTGAAAGAAAAAGGTGCACAACCAACTGATAGAACCACAGCCTTATGAGGATTGTCAAGCAAAATCGATTTAAGAATTTGTGTGAACTACACAAGGAATAGACTGAGGCTTGGGACAAGGCATACAGACCTGTCAAGGAATTTGGCTATAGTTGTCATATTCCTCTTGTTAAGCCACCCCTGAACCACAGACAATGTCAGAGACATCTTACCTGGGCTAAGGAGAATAACTGGACTGTTGCCCAGTGGTCCAGAGTCCTCTTTTCAGATGGGATCAAGTTTTGTATTTCATTTGGAAACCAAGGTCCTAGAGTCTGGAGAAGTTCATAGCTCAAGTTGCTTGAAGTCCATTGTTAAGTTTCCACAGTCTGTGATGATTTGGGTGCAATGTCATCTGCTGGTGTTGGTCCATTGTGTTTTTTGAAAACCAAAGTAACTGCACCCGTTTACCAAGAAATTTTGGAGCACTTCATGCTTCCTTTTGCTGAACACTCGAACTGATTTGCTGAAATCAAAAGAGGGATGATAATAGGTGAGCACTAGCCAATGAGATTGCCGTTTGCGCATTAACTCCACCCACTACCGGTAAACCGGCCTTTTTTTTTTAAAGCTGAAGACTTCCATAGGAACGCTGTTATTTTTACAGGAAAATATAAAAAAGAATATTGTTTAAATGTAGCGCGTCAATTCACTCTCTCTCTGTCTGCGTGTGAGTGAGAGAAAGCGACGGCGATTTGTGCTCCTTCACTCTAGAGTTTACGGTACATCAAAAACAGGTGCGCTGGATGATTCAGATGAACTGAGAAATATCACAGATTGCTTGACGGAGAGTGAAACTCTGAAGCCCTCAGTCAGAGAGTGTTCGGTGAGTGAACATATATCTGTGCTAAACTTATACTTAGCCTCAAACTCACACACAATAACTACAAAATGTCATGCCTTTGAAAATTAAAGAGAACAACAGAATGTGCTGCTTTAGCACGTCTTTGTCTCCTTAATCCTTTAATGTGTACGATCACACCGGTGTGACTTTCAGAACTTTCAGTGCGTCACGTCATCAACTGCTGAATTTAAATCCGCTTTCACGCTTTGACTGGTGCAGAGCCAAATCGGACACGCTGAGCGCTTGTCATATTATCATAATTATTCAGTGTTTTCAACCATATAATGCTTATTTTAGATTTCAGATATTTAAAGGGTTAGTTATTAATGACTCACCCTCATGTCGTTCCAAACCCGTAAGACCTCCGTTCATCTTCGGAACACGGTTTAAGATATTTTTGAATTAGTCCGAGAGCTTTCTGTCCCTCCATTGAAAGCGTGTGTACAGTATACTGTCCATGTCCAGAAAAGTAATAAAAACATCTTCAAAGTAGTCCATTTGACATCAGAGGGTCCATTATCTTTTTGAACCAGTCAATCTTTCGTTCGTTATCTGGCTTGGTTCGGTGTTCATCTTCAGTTCTCTCTTCACAACAGTTCAGTCAGTGTACTGTTTGAGTAAATGAATTACTCCGGGATATTGGTTTGTTTTAACTCAGAGGGAGTGTCATCCACATTAAAAAAGTTAACAGCTTAAGTCATTTGTGGATCAATTATTATTGGAGACGCGGACCGTTTCAAACGATTCAGTTCGATTTGGTGAACTGGTTCATGAAGATCCGGTTACATCAAGTGATTCGTTCACGAACCGGGTGTCACTACACTGCAGTGTTTTGAACTCGCTCACAACAGACCCGAAAGAGAAGACAATGCTGAATAAAGTTGTCGTTTTTGTTATTTTTGGACCAAAATGTACAGTATTTTCGATGCTTCAACAAATTCTAACAGACCCTCTGATGTCACATGGACTACTTTGATTATGTTTTTATTACCTTTCTGGACATGGACAGTATACCGTACACACAGTTTCAATGAAGGGACTGAGAGCTCTCGGACTAAATCTAAAATATCTTAAACTGTGTTCTGAAGATAAACGGAGGTCTCAAGGGTTTGGAACGACATGAGGGTGAGTCATTAATGACATAATTTTTCTTTTTGGGTGAACTAATCCTTAAAATACAGTACCAGCAAAAACATACATTTACAGTTCGTAAAATATATGCTGATGTCTGTGGAAACGGCAATAATGATCCTTACAAATATAATCTGACGACATGTTTTTGATATCATATAGAGATTGTGTAGGTAACTAAAGTTTATTTTGCTCTTCTCCCAGTTTACTGGAGACTTACTTTAACGTGCTTCAGGAGGAGAGGATGAATGTGCGTGTTGTAAATCCCACAGCTCAGATTCAGTGTGAACTAACATGGCGGCACCCATCACCTGGTATAGATCAACTAACACGGTCAATATAAATGTGTTTAAACTACCAAATATATATGTTTGGGAACATTTTGAATAAAACAAGAAAAATGAAATAAAAGCGATCCATGTGTCATATAGATCTATTTTGGCTGTGTTGTGTCACATGACAAGCGTCACAATGGAAACAATAAGGCGATACATTCTAAAATAACGGTCGTCTAAAAAAACTCACGCCGGGGTCTCAGCTAGAATATTTTAAACTCACTAGCGAAAGGGTTAAGCATCTTTCTGGCAATACTTGTCTTTTAAAAGGCTTCATTTAGAGTATTTGACGTTTAATGCATCACATAAGTCACTTTGGAATAGTGAGTAGGCCTATGTATCATGAAAAAAAAGTGACTTTACAGTCTGGAAATACTTTAGGATATACCAAGTTATTTCGATGACCCCCTATCACTTTAAGAACTGCTGGTCTACACAGTAGAAAACCCTGTCTAGATTCTGCCCCAGTATGAGTTGTTGAGCTATTCATTAGTTTGCTTGATGAAAAATGATGAAATGTAGTTGCAATAAATGCGTGATGAATCCAGCAGTGGAGGACTATTATTCTGCTGCGTGATACTTGGGAAGAACTGATCTTCGGCTGACCAATCAGCTGAAAGGGCTTTTTAATTCCTGCCCACGTGTAGAAATAAAATATTCAAGCTGTTTATTAATTTTTCTACCCCTGAATGAAATTCTAAAATTTAAGCTGAATTGTTTTCTACTTTCAATATTAGTTCAAAAAATGAATGAATGAATTATACACAAATTATGTTAAATGTTTATGATATACATGCACAAATAGGCACACATCTTTGTTAAGTTGAATTTCATAAAAGACTGCAGGTATGTGAGGCCAAAACACAGGCATGTTTGATTATTTACCTTAAAACGTCAGAATGTTGTTACAAGTCATACCATAAGTATGTATGCAGACCATTGTGTGTGTCACTAGGTCAAAGGTGTTGAATTGTTCAGAGGGAATGAAAACACACTCTCTGCCTTTGTACACATATTCACACTTTCTTTTGCACACATGCAGTCTATAAAGAGCAGGACGTGTACCAGACCCTGAGAGCCTGGCATATAGTATACACAGAGACGCCTGAGATCCTGTTGTTATTGGATTGTTTACTATGCACTAACACCTAAGGTGCCATAGACATGCTAATGCCATTAACACATACTGTACTGTGCCTGTGTTTGTGCAGATCGAGAGGCATGACAGCTGTGCATATGACTACCTAGAAGTTAGAGATGGCCTAACTGAGAACAGCCCTCTGATTGGTCGATTCTGTGGCTATGATAAACCTGAAGATATCCGTTCCACCTCTAATACCCTCTGGATGAAATTTGTCTCTGATGGGACGGTTAATAAAGCAGGCTTTGCTGCAAATTTCTTCAAAGGTACACACACAAAATAACAAAATAGTGCTATCAGAAGCTAACGAGTTGGCTCTTGTGTATTCAACTGATTTTGCCCTGTGTCCGTGTTATTAAATCAGAGGAAGACGAGTGTCTGAAACCAGATAAGGGGGGCTGTGAACAGAGATGTTTTAACACACTAGGAAGCTTCAAATGTGCCTGTGATCCTGGATACGAACTGGCCCCTGACAAGAAGAGCTGTGAAGGTAAAATGTTTGTGTGTGGATCCACTGCACACAGGTGCTTCCGTCTGACCGACTCAAACATGCTCAGTGGATACTCAAGCCAAACTGACTGGTTCAGGAAAACATCTGCAGTCAACAGGAAAACAACAAGAACACACAGCAAGAGTCGACAACTCTTCCCAGAAACCACATGATTTCTGTCATTAATAAAGTATGATGTGTTGTGGTTTTGCTAAAATATAACACAAAAGCCATCAAAAACTGTGCTAAAGTATCTGTTTATTCTAATGTTTATTAGTCTGTATACTGCCAGAGAATCTTACACTTTTGTGTTTTTAAAGCTTTGTTCTCACAAGGGTTTTTATAGTAAACTAAAATAAAAATCATAAAAAATTTTTTTTATCAATCATTACCTAAAATAAAATGTCTTAACTGAAGTCAAATAAAATATTAAAAAGCTAGTTACCAAGGCACCATTTCTTATTTTCATTTAGTTTATTTTGATGTACTAAAATAACTACAACTAAAATGTAATTAAAAATTATTTAACACTACATAGATACATAACCCAATAACTAAACCAACCAAACTAACTAAAATGAAAACAAATAAAGACAAAAACTGATAAAATGACAAAATCAAAATGAAATGCCAAATCCAAAACTAAAATGAAAAGAGAAAATATAAAAATATGAATAAAAACTTTAATAACATTGGCGATACTAAAATAACACTGGTTCTCATTCTTTTTCTCTTTCAGCTGCATGTGGTGGTTTGCTGACTAAGTTGAATGGCACAATTACTACCCCAGGTTGGCCTAAGGAATACCCTCCCAATAAGAACTGTGTGTGGCAAGTAGTGGCTCCCACTCAATACCGCATATCCATGCAGTTTGAAACCTTTGAACTAGAGGGAAATGAGGTGAGAATTTCCAGCTGTGTGTGTGTGGGAGAGTGTGTTATTGTTTGTGTAGGTAGATACATAAACGGACAGACAGAAAGATTGATGTTCATCAGTCTGTTATTTGTATATTTTATTTGTGCAGGTGTGCAAGTATGACTATGTTGAAGTGCGGAGCGGTTTGTCATCTGACTCGAAGCTTCATGGGAAATACTGCGGTACAGAGGTTCCTGAGGTTATCACCTCCCAGTACAACAACATGCGAATCGAGTTCAAATCTGACAACACAGTCTCCAAGAAAGGCTTCAAAGCTCATTTCTTCTCCGGTAAGACCACCGTGTCAGCGCTATTCATTTGAAATGGAGATTTGGACGTCTTTAGCTATGTTTTGACACCTCCACTCAAGCTCGCTTGTATATATGAATTTCATAATGAAAATTTCGAAAGCTTTTCAAACATTTATCGAGATGAAATACCCCCTCTCTTTCTCACGCGACTCAATCAAGAGAAGTTCTGTGGGTTTGGTTAGAAACATTCAGGCTGTGCAAAAGGATTAATCTAAACACTGGAATCTGGACTCAAGCACAGTTATGATTTATTTGGATGTGTGATTGTCACTTGTAAATGTGAAATATAGATGATTTGGTGTAAATAACATCTGGAAGTGTTTGTAAACTGGTTGACTGTGTAATTTGTAAAATGAAAAGTGAACTGAAACTTTAAATGTGTGTGAATCAGGGCGTTCTCTTCCACAGACAGGCCCGCTCACTGCAAAGAGCACCTCTTTATATTTTTGTCCTGCCAGGACGTTGATAATGATGTGCCAGATTTGATTGGCCAGCAGGTCATGTCATGGCATGTTTCAGGTACAGCCTTCTCTCTCCTGACCGATTTTTTGCAATGGATTTGCCCTCACATCTGAGGTGCCTTTAAGAATCCATTATTCTTCTTGGAAACTGGGCTCTGTCTCTGTGGCAACAAATGTCCCATTTGTTGAACTTGCATGATAATACAGTAAGATTGTATAACTTTCTTACAAATGGCTAAATATTATTTGCAACCATTTTTATCCTACACTTAATATGATTCAGTTTTTTGTCTAAAGAGCTCACAAACAAGTAATAAACTTAAGTAATATATATAGAAGATTCATATGACAGTATTATAAATGACATAATACTCATAAGCACTATAGAATCTACAAGAGAAAGGAAAAGAAAAAGATATATTAGTTTGTGTATAAATATATTTTTAATATCTGCTGATAATAGATCAGACATAAATAGTAGTCAATTTCATCAAACAAGCACATCAGTTGTGAACATTTCCTCCCCTGTGCAGTAAATCCCTGTTTTTATTAATTTCACACCCATGAGATCCAGAAGATATGAAAGGCTCAAATTGGTTGGCAAAGGTACAGAGAAAAATAGATTTTTTTATTATTTTGAATTACAGTAGGATTAATATTACTTTCTAAATATAAAGGTGCTTTTGCCCTCATGGCCACACAACCTCTCTCCAAAACCCCATTGTTTCAAAGACATGTCAGTTAAACTAATAACCTTAAACCAGAAGGCACAAGATGCAAACATTTTTCTTAATGGCTATTTTTTTGATGGAAAAATCACATAACATTTTGTGCTTAAGCTGAAGCACAAGCAGGATATGATTCATCTGTTTATATTTGGATCTCCTGGATGTATTTGTACTGCATAAATGAAATGCACAAATGAACATTTAGCACACGGTGAATGAGTAAAGCTGTATCTGGCTGAGAGAAAGAATAAGCTCAACTCTCAATGAGTTATGATAGCGTCACTCTCATTGTCTGGAAGTCCCTGAGGTTGGATTTTTGTTGGCCCAGTGCCGGCAGACTTAGGAGAGGTCCCCAGAGCTCTCCCACACACTCCTAATCTGTATGAGTGTGTACTGAGCCGAATGAGAGCACTGAACTGGAAACAGTGAAAGAGTTGGTTCATTTCTTCTATATGCACAGTAAAGAAAGCAAGATTTTGATACGCTGGACTTTTCTAAAATGTATTTTTATTTTAATTTACATTTTTTGGAGTAGGGTTAATTTTTAAGAGGCACACTTAATTCCTCTTATCACCTCAGCTGTGACATTTTATTATCAAGCACTGATATTTTTTTTTTTAGGAAAAACGGGGTGCTATTCACTGTATCATCTGCACACTAACAGTGGGAAATGTTTAAATACATGCTTTGAAACCAGCATTAATTATGAAAAATGTGTGGTGACCCACAGAGACTTGGGGCTCTTTAGCTCTCTCCATCTGTCATTCATTGGGTTTTTATGAAATATGTTGGTGGATTTGGTGGTTGAAGTGTGATAATTAACTAAACCTGAGACTTCCACGGAAATAACAGCTTTCATGAGGCTTCCTGACTCATGGAACACCGGGGGCGTAGAGATGCGCAAAGGGAAAAAAACAACATAAGGAATCATTGACTGTTTCTGAACTTTCAGCCATTACGTGACGCATTTAATTTACACTTATAAAGCACACAGACTAAATATTCTATCACTTTTTATTAATTACTTAGCGCTTCACCAACAACATACAGTATGATTTTCTCCTGCCTTCTGCCGTCTTTGTTTTAAAAGGGGAAAGGGGGGCACTTGTGCCCAGTGATTTCTTGGTTTATTTGCTTATTTGTTTTTGTGCCCAATTTCCTGAATGAATTATACAAATCAGATAATGGTACATCTATAATAAATGCACCTATGATGAGCCTAATTTACATAAAATGAAGGTGTGCTAGAAAAATGGCTTTATTTAAATTTGATATTGCTCTCCTTCAGTTGATTAACCATGTGGTTAAATTAATTGTGGCTGGTTACAGAAGAAGATGCAGGTTTATATGTTGAAATATCACAGATAAAAAACTGACCTATGAATCTTTTGTCTTTTCTCATTGTTCTTTTCAAGATTTTCTGCCTTCTGTTTTGGATAATGAACTAGGCATGTGTCCTCAGTCACTCACTGTAATGGCTCTTAACAGAAAAATAAATAACAAAATCAGACTCCAGATGTCAGAATTTATCATTACAGTGAAGAACACATTGTTACATCTCTTAACCAGATTTCAAAATGTCTCAATCAAAGGATTTGGTTGGATCTCACATCTTCCTTCTGTTTCAGATTAACTAACAATTCATTGCTGTCTTCACTTTTGTTACAGATAAAGATGAATGTTCAAAGGATAATGGTGGATGCCAGCATGAGTGTATTAACACTATTGGCAGCTATGTGTGCCAGTGCCGCAACGGCTTTATTCTTCATGAGAACAAACATGACTGCAAGGAAGGTATGTACAGGTACTCGTAAAAGAATAATAGTGGCTAGAAAAGGATAAGTGAGGGTAGTCATCTGGCGGTGGTGCTTCTAGCATGTGTAAGCATGTTGATTTATCCTACATTCTGCTGAGGGACAGCAAAACGCAATTTTCTTAGCATTTAAGATGCAGAGTAATGTAATTTTGGCAGGTTTTCTCTTTTTGTCTTTATTTTGTCTTTTAAATCTCAGTTACCAGTAAGATTTAACTACAGAATGTTTTTTTTTTCAATTTCAATCAACCTTAAAGGGTTATCTCACCTGATAATGAAAATTCGTCCATCTTCTAGTCACCCTCGAAGCATCCTAGGTGTATGTGACTTTCTTCTTTCAGAATAATCCAGTCAAAGCTGTATTAAAATTGTCCTTGCTCTTCCAAGCCTTTCAATGGGGGTAGGCAGATGTTTGTTGTCAACAGTTCAGAAGACGTGAAATAAAGTGCTCAAATCTGTAATAAAACGCCCCTCACATGGCTCAAAGGAAACAATTTTTCCTTACTCTAGCAAAGGAAAACCAGTCTCCTTTTGGCTTATTTCGAAATACTTAGTTTTTCTTTACAAATCCTCGTTATGTGCTTCTAATTTGTGACCAGTGTTTTGTTCTTCTGTAAAAAAGTGTTTATTACATTTGAAATCTAGATATTTGTCTTACAAAAATGCATGGATTCACTACAAGGGGGCCTTTATTCACCCCCGGAGCCCTGTGAGGGAAGTTTTATTACAGATTTGCACACTTCATTTCATGTCTTCTGAACTGTTGACAACACCCACTTACCCCCATTGAAAGGCTTGGAAGAGCAAGGACAATTTTCATTACAACTTTGATTGGATTGTTCTGAAAGAAAAAGGTCACATACACCTAAGATGCTTCGAGGGTGAGTAAAAGATGGACAAATTTTAATTCTCGGGTGAACTAACCCTTTAACATTTCAATGTGAACCTATCACAATACAATGCAGGCTTTGAAGAAATTTTGTTATGAAGAATGGGGCAGTTATTGTATAAATAAAACTACATTGGCGCCGATAACAAACCTACAGTGCTCAACAAAGCAAAGTTGATCATTTCACAACCAACGAGGCCGCTTACATAGTGATCTTAAAGGCATAGAAGCAAAAGACAACCCAGTTTATAGAGCCAGAGTGAGGTCAGATAAAACGAAAACTTGAGATAAAACGACTAAACATTTAATCTAATAGTTTTATGATAAAACTTTGTTTGTGGTGTTGATAGTTAGAGCTGCTTTATAAATACAGTTAATGAAGTGACTGAACTTAAAGTGTTAAAGTAAACTGTAAAACAGTTGTCCTCCAGATCTCCGCACATGTTGAAGCATTTAGATGGTCTGTTATAGTTAAACAGTGTCTGCCACTAAACCTTGCCTTTCATACAAGCACTGTCAACCTCCAGTGCAGCTCTGCCTTGCAGGCCTTTTAACATTTTTGTGGGCTTTGGAAACTTTAAAGCAGTGTGTGTGTGTGTGTGTGTGTGTGTGTTTCTCTTTGAAAAGAAAAACAGCTAGACCTAAGGAGAGGAGGATAGAGATATTACTCTTTAAGCTCCAGAGTCAGGGTCAAGAAGTTAAACCAGCGGCATCCTGGAATACACACACACACACACACACACACACACACACACACACACACACACACACACACACACACACACACACACACACACACACACACACACACACACACACACACACACACACCACTCGCTCACTCAGTCTTTACTGTCTCTTCAAGGCCAGCTCACTGATTCTGATATTAAACATCTGGAGTTTCACAAAGCTTCAAAGTCTTAATCCTGCTTCTGTTTTCATTTTCCTTTGTGCATGTGCCTGTGTGTGCGCAAGATGTGTATCTCTTAAAAGTCGCTCAGTAGTAACAATAGACCAGTTTTACTAGTTGCCTGTACAAGTATTACTAGTGTATTTACACAAGAATATCAGTAGTCAAGAGCTGTTTGGCGTATTGTGCTTTTAATGATGGTACTGTAAAATTAATGATTTTAAATTTAGTCCAATGAAACTAAAGAGAGGGGGAGCAACACAGATAGCCTATGGGCTGATATAACACACTTAGAGTATATATAACCTAGAAACACACATACATAACTCTTTTCAAGTCACCTTAAGTATTTACATTCAAACACATACAAACCATTACAATTTGGAGCAGCCATAGTATCTGAGAAACGTGTGCATGTGTGAGTGTGAACACCGAATATACCTTTGTTAACTAATCCACACTGACCTGATTTTAAGAGGGAAGAATAGAGGCTTAACCAGACTTAGTGCTCTTGTGTGTATTGTGATGGCGGAAAATACAGTACATGACACAGTGGGGTCCAAAAGTCTGATACCACATTGGAAATCATTGAAACATTTTTTAAACCTGGAAACAAAAACAAAGTTTTAAAATGTAATAAAATAAAATAAAGTTATTATATAAAGTCAAGAATCATAATGTAGAGTTCAGAACATCTAGGTCACTAATAAAATAACCAAATTAGTGTCATTGACCATGTGGACTCTTTTGGACTTGTAGAGTCTACATACTTTACATAGTTTGTGGTACTGTAAGGCAAGGAAATTTTACTTTAAAGTGCCATTTCCAATAGGGATGTGACTATCGATTGGCTGGAGATCGGTATCGGCCGATAATCACTTGTTTATGTGATAATAAATAAATGGAGATGTTGAAGCGCCTTGTAGGTATTATATGAGTGAATCTGTTCAAATAGCCTATTGAAGAGACAATGAGCTACTCCCACAACTATGCCTACAGTACTTATTACAACAAAGAGAAATTTTATAGTCCTAGTCATGGTCTTTTTCAAAATATATTTAGACACTTTTTCGTGAATCAAAAGCAAGCAGTAATGTAACTTAAATGAAAACAACATGACAGAAGCTTAAACTGATTGTAAAGAAAATAAAGTAAAATTTAAATAAGAAGTTTACTCAAGTAAAAATGTTTCACTGTGTCAGTGTGTCCAGTTAAGATGTTCTAAAAAGGCTATTTCAAAATATTACAGAAACTTCACGGGCTAATACACAATTGTTAACTTGTGAATTTTACCTTTATATTGATTTTTTTTCTGCTCCTCTTCTTTGTGTGTCTTGCCCCGATTTTTAGCCCAGGAGTTTCATGCCTTAGACCGGCCCACTTTGTTTTATTTTTTTGTACTGGCCTTTTCAGTGCCACCTTTGCGCTTTCTATTATCCATTTTCTTTGATCTGTTATTTTTTGCTCACATATCTACAACAACTGACTTTTTTTGTTGCTATTTATTTAATTTTTTTTGTTGTTTTTTGAACAAGGTGCCACTTTCAGGGGAGTTAAAAGACAATTACGTCATCTTTTGAGTTGCCAATTAACTTCAGAAATGGAAAATAAGGGACAATTGTGACTCTTTATCTTTTATTCTTTAGGAAAATAGTGTTTATTCTTGTAACCCCCATACATTTTGCGCCCTAGGCAACTGCGTGTGTCGCCTATGCCACTGGCCAGCCCTGAGTGTGACCACGTACATGATGCGTGGGGACATGAATGATTTTGAGCCATAGTCATGTCATCGCTGTGCTATAAATGCTATGACATTTTGAGAAACAATGAAAAGTTCTCTATTTGTTGTATATGTTTTGCACGATGATATGATGAATGGAAGGTTCATTTTTAACAGCAGATTCAGTGATGTTAGAGCTGATCTGCGCCTCATTGCATATGTGTGCGGCGCGTTACGGCTCCACGGGAACCGGGGCTGATCACGGCTGCTCTAATCAGTGCTTTTATTTATTCCGGCCAGCCGCGGCACATTTCTGAAGCAGCTCTCCACACTGCTTGCCTAAATATAGTATTTTGTGAGTTGTCACAGTGTGGAGGATGGGACAAAAAACCTTGTCGGAGCCTTAAGGGATAACGGTAACCTAACAAGCTGATCGTGGGCTGCTTTTAAATTACCGTAAAATGTATTAATAAAACTAAATATCTTCTTTAGACATATTAGCCTACTTGATAGCATTAACACAGACTTTACTCCTTTCAAACTTTATCTGGGAATGTCACCATTTCTGTCACTGCAACTTCACGATCAGGCGAATGAACACACACACACACACACACACACACACATGCATGAAATTGTCTGCCTCATGAAAAAAAGTTAATTAGTTAATATTTGCATCATCTATGATTTATTTTATCCACCTGCGACCCACCTGCAAATAATCAGAATGCATTTTTTATTACCTGACCCGTGGATTATCCGCAGTGCCCGTATATAGGAAAAGCAAAATACGTTTCTGCGTAAATCAGACAGACTTACTGAAAATGCAAATTCATTCTCTGCCAGCAGGAGGTGCTTTAAAGCAGGAGAAACAGAGGTTTCCCCAGTAACAGCTGTACACAAAGCAGCGCTGAGCTCACAAACGATGCTTTATCAGGAATAAAGCATGAAAGATGAAATTAAAATAACATTGAAATTTTACTAAAGATTGTCTTTAGAAATACAATGATATAAAAATCCCAGCGTTTCATCAAAGCCTTTTGGAAAATCTGTCAGTTTTGATATTGTGGCGAGCGGAAGTTAACTTCAGGTTAGTCGCGTGTGTCTGATAAAACCATCAATATAAAGCTTGAAGCATAAGAATCGGCATCAGCCGATCACCATGACAAGAAATCGTTACTTGTATCAGCTGCAAAAATCCTGATCGGAGCATCCCTAATTTCCAATATTGCCTTTCATGCAATTTGTAATTTAGCTGTATGTGAATGCAAATGATCTGCAAAGTTGCAAAGCTGAAAGTGCACGATAAATAAAGTCCATAAACGATAAACCAATCACAACAGATTAGGCCATCTGACCAATCAGAGCAGAGCAGGCTCACGGAAAGGAGAGGTTTAGAGAGACTGAATCTTTGAACTGCTTCGAACTAATAATTGCACATTACAATAAATGCACATTTTAAGAAAACAAAAGAGTTTTTTGACCTTGCATGCATTTAATCCTATTGTAGGAGACTCCCATAACAATATTAGGAACTTTAAAAATGGCATAATAGAGGCACTTTAAAAAAAGAATCAAATCATAAAAAGGTTCATACAATTAAAAAGCTATACAATAAAAAAAATAAAATAATTGAAAATAAATTAAAATTGAATATGGGTGACATAAAAACGATCAGTACAGTGCAGAAACAGTGCTCACTCAAATAAAGTCATGTACATTAATCAATTCAACTTTTCACAATTTATAATGTGTAATGAAAAATTTAAGCATTTTTACTAGTGGTCTCAGACTTTGGTCTCTTCTGTATGTGGAGACAATGAAAGCAACAGCAGGTCAGATTTGTTTTCAGTCATTCATATTAGATAATGCTATAACAAGGGAGTTGCACACCCATTCTAACCTGCATATATACACTCAGCAGGGTTTTGGTGAAAATGTTTGTCTGACCTGGTTCCTCAGGGTCACAGTAGGTTTACTGATAGTGTGGATCTAGCTGTAATCACTTGTGCTTGTGCGCACACACACACACACACACACACACACACACACACACACACACACACACACACACACACACACAAATAGAGCTCTCACACCTGTAAACACACATTTGGCCAACAATTTCAAAAGAATATGTTGTACATTTTCTAGTAGGATGAGTTAAAGAAAGCTAGTCTCTTGTTTACCTGAGTCTCAGGTAAACCCATGAGCCCAGGTAAACATACTAAAGGTTAAGCATTCTGTAATGGTCTTTCTGTGATGTGCACACCTCATAACCAGGGCAAAGTTCAAAGTATGAGTTGCAACTCTTTATTTGTACAAATGCGTCTGTGACAAACAAGTGTTTTGACCTACAGTGGATCCTTTTCACAGATTGTGATGACATGCTTCCACAGTTATTAATATCATAAATCTAGCTAGTTTATTTATTTTCAAAAGAGAAAAACAACAACAACAATTTTTTTAATAACACTATACTTTGTAAACGCAAACACAAAAAATGTACTCATGGCTACTGTTATCTAAGCTGTACCACTCACATCGCGTGTTATTATGCTGCATCACTATTTCTAATGATCTTTACCCTCTTCACCCCATACTTGTTTATCAGCTGAGTGTGAGCACAAGATTCACAGCACAAGTGGAATCATCAGCAGTCCGAACTGGCCTGACAAATACCCCAGCAGGAAGGAGTGCACATGGGACATCACGGCAACCCCAGGCCACCGGGTCAAGATTGTGAGTCTTTATATAATTTTGTGCTATACGTTTGCATCTGTTAAACAATGTTTACATTACACAAAAATATCTCCCTATACTTTACACTCAGTACAAACAAGCAGCACTCGAGTAGAGACACAAACACACATGTAATCCTACTCTCATGTTCAAAGGCAGATAATCTCACATCACACATAAACACACATATAATCTCCAACCAAGCAAACAAACACACCACAATGCAAACATTTACACATGCATCCAAAACCCTGTCTCCTATATTACATAGACAGTACAAAGTCTCACAAATATGCAGAAGATACAAGAAACTCAAGACATTGAGTAAAGTGAATTAATAAAGCTTGAGCAGTGCCTGTTTGCTCATATTTCAATTTAACAGATTTGAACCTATTAACAAACTTGTTCACAGACAGCTATGGCAGGGGTTTAGAAGGTGACCTCAGTGTCTCCCACTGTTCTCTGGATCTGACTTCTGAGTCATCTGTTTAGACCTAAAGCAATTTTAAATGGTCCTTGTCAGAAAGCAAGTGAAGTCACGAAAAGGAGAATTTTATTGTTTGTTTGGATGAGGTAGAAGTGTTTTGTGGATTGATTCCATTAGAATTAATATATCATTATGGCTTTAAGGTTTTAAGTTCTCATTATACGTTTTTAGAGTTACTTTATCATCATGTTCATGCTTTTATTGCTCTCTCTCTGTGTAGCTGTAACAGCTGGCTTTTTACACAATTATAATGTTGTAAACACTAAAGGTACAACTTTAAAACATGTAACTCAAACTCATGCAGTGGTTCAGGGATTTGCAGATCCTCCGACGCAACACAATTTGAAGTTTTGTAAAGGCAAGCAGTTCACTCAATGGCTTATCTTGGCAACACCCTTAAGCAGCGATTTTCGGTTTAGTCCCACAAGGAACCTATTCCCACAGAAAGCTCTACGGATGTATGCAGAATTCACACGTCCTGATATTTGCATGTTTACTAAATATTTTTCCAAATTTGATAAGTGCATTTGTGCTGCTTGATATATTTTTTTTTGTGGAAACAGTGATGCATTTTTCAAGATTCTTTGATGAATAGAAAATTCACAAGATCCTTTTTTTGTTACAATACAAGCCTTTTCTGTCACTTTTGATCAATTTATTTGCATCCTTGCTGAATAAAAGTATTAATGTATTTAAAAAAGAAATTAATGACCATAAACGTTGGAACAGTAGTGTATAATTTCAATAATGTATTAGTATTTAATAAATTGCATTTATTTAAACCTAGCTGCCTTTTATTTAGTTAAGCTAATGTACATGAAACAAACAAGGCCTCTGTAAAAATGTAATTGTCTCTTCTAACAGGAACTTGAGATTTTAATTCCTATAGCCGCTGCAATGAAAATTGGCTTGTCCCAGTCAAAGTCAAACATGTCTATCTGCTCCTTAAATATGTTAGATGTGTCTGACTTCTAGCTGAGGAGGTCAAAGAAGAGAGATCTCTTTTTCTTACAGTTGATTGCCAAGAAATAATGTCAGTGAATGCTGCAAAATTCTTTCCTCCTAATATTTTTTTTATTTTTTTTTCCTCTGTTGTGTCTTTGTATCTCCAGTCTTTTAATGAGTTTGAGATTGAGCAGCACCAAGAATGCGCATATGATCACCTGGAGGCCTTTGACGGTGACTCGGACAAGACGCCTATCCTGAGCCGTCTGTGTGGCAGTAAGATTCCAGAACCGCTCATTTCCACAGGCAACAAGATGTACCTGCGCTTCATCTCCGATGCCTCAGTGCAAAGGAAAGGCTTTCAGGGCACCCATTCCACTGGTAACTACCCTGTCTTTTCTGTATCTGATGTTACGTGTATATTTTGATTACTTGCATGTATTGGATCAGATGTGATTCAAGTGTTCATACAAGCAATCCTCATGTCATGCTGACAGTTTAACAGACCCCTCTAGTGGATCATTACTTCATTGCATGTTGACTAGAGTCCCTGAAGTTTTGCCTTTTGACTTGTTGCTAAGCTCCGCCCACCCTGGTTATTGTTGCTTATTACAGTCATCTGAAAAGAGATATATTTGTCAACTGTCACTACTGGTAACATTGTTTAAGTGAACAGAACTATTTCTAATAGGATGAAGGGTCAACAGAAAATCAGTGACGATCAACAGTACATTTGTGTCTTTTTGTGTAGAATGTGGCGGTAGGTTAAAAGCAGAAGCACGGCAGAAGAACCTGTATTCTCATGCTCAGTTTGGGGATAATAACTACCCTGGTCACACCGACTGCGAGTGGCTCATAATGGCAGAGTCTGGTTATGGCATCGAGCTCACCTTCGCCACCTTTGAGGTAGAGGAGGAGGCCGACTGCGGGTACGACTACATCGAACTTTACGATGGTTACGACACTGGAGCGCACAAACTCGGACGCTTTTGTGGATCTGGGGTATGAGCAGTGTGTGCATGTGTGATACTGATGAGTTTAGGATTTTCTTGTATCATAAAACTTCCTATATGTCTTCAACTGACCCCTCTCTCTCTGTTTAGCCTCGTGAGGAGCTTTACACTGCTGGCGATGCCGTGTTGATTCATTTCCACTCTGATGACACAATCAGTAAGAAAGGCTTCCATATCCTCTACACTAGCACAAAGTTTCAGGAGGCTCTACACACACGCAAGTAACATCTCCCCGAGAGGTGAAATAGACTCTAGAGAGACTGAGATCAGGGATAAAATGTTACAACAAGGAGAACAGACTCCAGAGAACTATTGAGATTGATTTATGTCAATCAGAAACCCTGCCGTGATGTGTTTCCTGCATTGGATTTGCCTCTTTATGTTCAGCCACTACGGAAGTGCTGTCATATTGACCCTAAACACCAATCAGCTGCTCTTATGTGTAGGATAGCTCCGCCCACTGGAGTGGTATCCTGCGCTCTCTGACTGGACCAGTGTAGTAAATCAACCCCTGGAAAAAAAAACACACACACTCATACCCAAAACTTTTGTTGGCTCACCGTTCTTCAGATAAGCCAGTTATATATATAGAGTTGCACACTGAAACTAAGACACAGTGACAATAAGATAACAAGGAACTGCTATTGTGTGTGTGTGTGTGTGTGTGTGCATATTGCTCTAGACAGCATGGACAGTTTGGCTGCTGATGCCACACCACACTGTACCTCAAATAAACTGTGTGTTTGTGGATGTGTGTGTTTGAGAGAGAGAGAGAGAGAGAGAGATAGGCCTTCAAATACCAGCCTGAACTCATTCACATGTTTTTAAATTCATGTGGTTGTTATTTTACAATTATTCTGTTAGCTTAATGGCAAAACTCATTTGTGCAAAAGTAAATTGTAAATAGTAAATATGTAGCCCTATTTAACAATAAGCTTCCTGACATACATGTAGCCCATTGTTTACGCTGTGACGAATATAATTTGACAAAAGGGGTTAGAACTACACGACAGTTATTCCTAAAGCAGCGTTGGTGCACATGAATTTGTATGTGAAATCTGTGCAAACATGATAATTCGATGCTCTGGGTGGCCTTATAATTGTGTTAGGATGAAATGTTATGAAGAGATATTTAATTTTAAATATATTTCATCACATACCATGAAAAGCAGCATTATAGCTCAAGTTGAGAGGTTTCTTTGCATAACAATGCAGATACATGTATGTAAAGCTGGGTGGTGATTGTGTCTGAACTGGTTATGAGGATGGTACACTTGGCATTACTCTAGGATCTTTCTGCTCATGCTTTTATGACAAAAAGACTGCAAAGAAAAAGCTGTGTGGAATGTCCTTGCATGGAGATGGATTTGAAGTGTTTTATCAAAATAACCTCACCACACTCGTTTAAAAATACTCTGTTAAGAACAAATTCATGTGCTTACATAAATTAGGCAGAAACAATCGTGAGAAGTTTTCCCGTGCTTACAAATACAAAATAATCCCTGCAGTTTTAAGTGAATGAGACCCAGTGTCTTGTGCTTCATTCGTGAGCAGGCCCACAAGGAATCTGCATTGCTGCTACATTTACAACGAAGTTGCCCAATGCCTTGTGTGTTCACACTTTGCATTATTTGATAATGCTTTCAGCTATCAATAGAAGTGATCAAATTCACGCAATTTATTCTGCATATTTCCATACATGTGACAAAGTCTGCAGATTCCATCTGGGCCTTCCTATGAGTTGCAGAAACCATGTAAAGTTGTTTGAATTGTTTTGCGTATGTGTGTGTGTGAGAGAAAGAGGGAACTGATAGAATGCCTGAAGAATCTGCTGAAGAAACCAGTGGTTTTCTTACTCTTCCAGTAACGCCTCCTGAAGAAGTTAACAATGAACATGATGTGAACAGGAAATGATGTTATAAAGCCTTGCATAAGATTTCCATTACAGCTGTGACAACTGACTACAACCACCTTAACCCTGTGCGCTTTATATGCACTTAACACAGAAAGACTATTGAACTGTGTTCTCCAACCACATTCTCTGTTGCTATATTCCCAATGACAAGTTTTCCCTGCTTGGAAAAAAAAAACAAAGTCACTGTTGAAGGGAATTCCTTACGGTGCTATTCAGTGTCTCAAAAAAACGGCAATGCTTCAGCCATTCAGTGAATGCGTGGAGAGGCAGCGTTGAAATAATGTTGCTCATCAACACAGAAAAAACACTGACAAATTACTCACAGCATTGACAGCACTAGTGTTGTGGAGGAACAATTATTGCCTTAGAACCAAAATGTACATTGTTGCACATGATGTTTCTGTAGATATTTTTTTTTTTCAAATTATTATATTTTATTTGATATTAAGTTTAAAGAACTTGAACCTTTATGTTAAGAAAGAAATTTAAATCGACTGACCTGAAGCCGTCCCTTCTGTCCAGTTACACAAACACACACACTTGTATGCATATATGCTTATACATGATCATGTGCACACACAGAAACTAATGTTACAATAATCGTAATGTTTTAAAGTCAATAGTAAGACTGTGAACTGTGACGTATGTGTGCATTTATTGGTCTGTGTGTTACACAATACAGGTCATGTGACTCTGTATTTCTGTATGTGCCAAGTTCCTGTTGATTCCACTCTAAATGATCTATGAGAACCATGACTTATGACAATGTGAAACATGATTTATTCACCTGTTATATATACATCAGCCTAATGATGAAGAAGGACTCTTCACTCTAAACTCATGTCAGGTCAATTAAATGTATGGTCTCATTTGTTCTTACTCTCTCTCTTCCTCTTTTCTTGTACATTAGACACATTAGAAGTGTGTTAGTGAAAAGTTCTAAAAGTGAAGTGTTGTTTTTTAAAGGCCAATGAAAGTCATATGTTTATGTATATAGAAAAGTCATAACTATCTTATATTTGAGCTTCTTCACAATCGAACATTGCCATAGACGTTTTTTTTCTCATCCAAATGATTTGGTATACTGTACATACACACATACATAAATAAATAAATACAAACTTAATATATTTAATGTACACATATTAAAATGTTCAATTTGAAAGGGAAAATGTCCAAGGCTGTCCAAATTGGAAATTAAAAACTCTCAAAACACAGGAGGCACCATCACTTATTTTAGTGGTCCATAACGTCTTCTTTTCAAATGCCATACTGGGTGCTTAGGTAGCCAATTTGTGTTTTTATAGGCACATCGAAAAGTATAGGCTGTCTATATTTTGTTTTATTAAACTAAATTGGACTGAACTGTTTCCAGGGACATTAAACAATAATGAATCATAAATATCACCCTCATATTTTACAACTGATATTGTAAAATGGTCATATTTAAGTAGAAGTCAAAAGTGAAAGATGTCTTTGTCTCTAGTTAATTTTATTGCCCATTATTATTTATTTATTTTATATATTATTTTTATATTTTGGTAATTGTATTAAACAAACTGATATTAAAACTACTTGAGTATCAAAAACGTAGGTACAGCCACAGGTAGATTTTTATAAATAATGGCACAGCTGACCTATTTAGAGCAAATTACTCAAAGGATTAATCTTAATGGTAATTTATATATATATATACTTTTCTTCAGTATTAGATCATGTTTGTTCTTAATGATGCTACATAATTGTCTTTTATTAATGTAAAGTGCATTGTTGGTATAAAGTAATATGTACTGGAGAAACTGGTAATAACCAGCTAAACTTAGGAGCATAAACATAAAGAAAAGGCCTGTTCTGTACTGTAAATAGCCTGTTGGAGGTTTATTGGTGTGCTTTTGAAGATTCAGATTCAGATTGATGATTTGCAAAATGATTCATTTGGACCTCTTTGTCTAAGGGTGGCCAACTTTCGGTCCTGGAGAGCCTCAGACCTTCAGAGTTTTGCTCCAACCTTGGCAAAGTTGGCAATTCTTGATCTTTGTGAACCCGGTTGACCAAACTGATCAAATATTTTCTTTTCTGCAGATTGTTCAAAATTCATATAACTTTGTATTCATTTGTGAAGATTATAGCCTATTGATTTTTTTTTTGTTGTTGCAATAATCCAAAAGCCAGTCGCAAAATCCTACAAAAACGGACATTCCTTTGGCTAAATAGACCCTTATGCAATAAATGTAAATTTTAAATCATTGGTATGAATCAGGTTTTACACTTCATTTGTAAATGAATTACTAAACAATCATAAAACAATGCCAAACTATTATCATTTTTTTAGATTTCAAAATACATTTTCTAAATAACATGAATTATGTTATAATTTTATTTTGTTAAATTCTATATTATCAGTGACAGTCTTGCTCTGTGAATAATATGTCTGTAATATCAGAAAACTACCACCAGATGGCAGCAGGCTCTTTAAAATCAACACGAGGCCACATGAACAGATGAAGATAACACAAATGTATAATTTTGTATCTGTGCCTTCAAATAAATCAGGTAAGTGCGGTCTGGAGTGGAATCTGAATTCTGAGCATATAATCACACAAGAGATCTCATTTCAAGTGTATACCATCAAGCTTTCTAGCTTTTTTCTCTGTGTGTTTGTATAGACCCTTTGCACGTGACGTCACGCTCTACTCGCGCGAATTCTGAACGCCATGACGGACGGCAAGCCAAATGAGTTCGTGTTTGAGTTAGTTCTAGTTGTAAAATGGTTATTTCGTGTTGTGCCGTGGGCTGTGCTAATAGACAGGGTAAAGCCAATATATCTTTTTATCGAATACCATTTGATGGGGAGAGAAGGCAGCGATGGGTTGCTGCTATCAGCCGAAAGGACTGGCAGCCCTCCAAGTACTCCAGGATTTGCAGCGAGCATTTTTTACAAGGTAAGGTTCATGTATTTCCCAGTTACGTTTACTTAATTTGTGTAATACCATATCGCCATCCTTGTCCAGATGGAGACCCAGTCAAATTGTCATTTGTAACATGAGTAACCTAAGTTAGCTATGTAATGAGCAAGTGCCAGCTAGTGTGATAGGGCTGTGCAGTCTAACGTTAACGTTACTGCTACCCATTCACAAAGGTAGCTAACGTTAGCTTAATGTCATTATTAATGTAATTTAGGTTGGCTTTTATAAACGTGTTGAAAGATGTTTTTGTAAAATAAACCAGCCCTCAAACTTTTGACTATGCTGTTGTACTTTATAAAAGGATATTAAATGTATGTAGAATTACACACTGGCAAATCTTACTAATAATTCAATTACATTTTATTTATAGTATCACATCATAAGAAATTAAAAGAAAAACATTACAAATGGAGTAGGTCTAGACCACACTATAATTTACAAAGACCCAACAATTCTAGTAATTCACTTCATGAGTCTGTGGACTGTGTTTTGTCTGACAGCAGTCTATCTGGGCATGTATATGTCTTGGCCAATAACTCAGATAAAATGGCTGACCTATAGAAGGCCTCAACATTCTGCACTGCTTCTGTAAAAAAGTCAGCATCAGGCAAAATTCTCTGTATAAAAAAATCGGATGTAGACCACACCATGAAGTCACAAAACTTCCGCTTCGTCACAAACAACTGGGCTTGCACCTGGTAGTGGTATTGATGATCTCTGTTAAGTGCATGTGTACCATCTGTGTTCTCAATGCAGAAATGTTTCTTTTCAGTGGCACTGAGGACTCCGGTGTCTTTGGCACAGTGTGGGCATTTGATTTCCAAAATACCATCGCCACAGCAGGAGCAGGACAGCAAGGCATCTGGAGATGCTCCAAGGTAGGGACGGGAGGTATCAATATGGAGACCGGCATCACGAACACTTAGGTCCTGATGATGTTGTGCAGCGTAAGCCTCATATGTCTCTCTGGCTTTTTGTTCATGTTCACATCCCCATCTGAAAATGAGAAAAATAATGTTATTAAAGGAATAGTTCACTTTAAAATGATAATTTTCATATACTCACCCTCATATTGTTTCAAACCTGTATGAATTTCTTTCTTCTGCTGAACAGAAAGGAAGATATTTAGAAGAATGTCAGTAACCAGACAGTTTCTGGGTCCCATTGACTTCCATAGTAGAAAAAAATATACTATGGAAGTCAATGGGATCCAAAAACTGTCTGGTTACTGATAATCTTCTAAATATCTTCCTTTCTGTTCAGCAGAAGAAAGAAATTCATGCAGGTTTGAAACAACATGAGAGTGAGTATATGATGACAGAATTTTCATTTTAAAGTGAACTATTCCTTTAAGTCATCGTAGCTCTTTGAGTGTCCTTTTCATTGGATTTGTTCTCTCATTTCCCTAAGAACTATAAGTACTATAGATGTCAGTACCCAAAATTGGCCTAATCTTAATAGCACATAATATTCTCTTGTATCATATTCTATCACAGATATCACAGAGTAGTTTAAAAAGGTGTAAATTAAATATAACAGGAACCATTTAAAAGGAACATTAGGAATAAATAGGCAAAGGACCTACACCATACACCTGGGATTAAAAATAGATAAGGGCACTCAAAGAGATTGAGGGATGTAATCTGTCATCATGTTTGTAATTTAATGTTGATAATTTGTAATACTGACTATAATAAATATTCCAATGATAAATGCATTTCTTTGTCTTGTTTTTGTTTCTTTGATGTTTTTGTGAGCAGGGGCCCTCTACATTAGAACACAACATGTATTGCATACATTTCCATAGTTGAAACATAAGTTCAAAGAACATCTAATTTCTTTACTCACTTACACTATGGTGAAATTAAAAACAGTAACTGTATGTTTATGTCATTATGTCACACATGCCTGGTTGCAACTGTTGAAAATCTGCATAGGTCAGGGTAACAGATCTGCCTAATTAGGGATTTGGAAGGATTTGTAGGGTCTGTCCTTGCAGCTGACTTGAACCTAGATGCTGTCACCCTACCAGCCCTCATGTCAAACCATAGCCTTGACTTTCCCTGTTGTCGTGTCTCTTCCTCAACTTTTACTGCCTACAACATTGTAAATTATAGAAGATGAAATTAATGACATGACACCTTAAAGCACATTTTAGTCATATGAGATTAAGAGGGATGACTATACCTGCTCTGGTGTGACTTCCATATCATTGAATACTGCATCACATTTTTTCTCAAGGTCCGAGGCAGACAGCTTCCGGTTCTGAGCACTGTATAACTCAGTCAGGGGCTGTGGTAGACCCAGAGACACCACTTTTGGTTGAAACTGTTTACAGTAGTGTGGCAATATGCGTAGGATACCACTCTTCTCTGAAGGGTTTGGAGTTGCATTATGCATAGAGCCTTGTAGAATTGTTCTATAGCTGCTGCAGACACACCCACTTTTTTCACAGATGGACAACCTGAATGGCTTTGGTTGTTTACACCACAACGCTTTTTGGCAGGATGTGAGAAATCAATTCCTGATCCCTCTTCGTACAAAGCCTTGCCCGCTTTCAAAGGAGGAAGTCCCCACTGTCTGGGCCCATCAGTGCAGCTTTTGTCTTCCAGATGTTTAACAGCAGAGTCTATTGCGTATAGCAGAGCTGTCACGTGGGAGCACACCTCTCCCAGGCCCGCTTTACATGTACAGTGGCCGCACAAGACTGTCCCATCCTTCTTCAAAGATACCCATGGTTGTAGTTGGGTTTCAGACAGTGACTGACTGTGATGCACCTACAATTACAGAAAGTGGCATAAATACATTATTCTTACATGAATGTTATTGTGATGTTATTATTTACTGCTGCAGTGACACCATAAATGCCCCTTGTGAATACATCTTAATCACTGTGATAGTCAAATCTTAACATAGGCTACAGCGAATATAATCACAGATGAGATGATGGCTAGATGTAAAAATTATGTGTGGCTACTGATCACAGACACTCCGTGGTTTACTGGCTATGATGCACCTACAAATACAGAAAGTGGCATAGATACATTATTTTTACATGAATGTTATTGTTTAATGCTGCAGTAACACAATAAATGCACATTGTGAATACTTTGCTGTGATTAACTGGTAGAATCTTAACATAGGCTACTGCGAATATAATCACAGATAAGAAGATGTCTAGATGTTACAATTATATGTGGTTACTACGGATCACAGACACACCGTGATTTACTGTCTGCATGGATTAACGTGTGATCGATAATTAATGACTGCACTTCCCAGAGCTGGGATGCGTCCAGGCATCCATTAAAAAGCCACGGCCGACCATGTACTCTAAAATCATAGGCTACGTGTTATATAAATATTTATCAAGAAATAACAGACTGCATTCTACATTAGAATTCAACTAAGCCATGTAATAATACAAAATAAACCATAGATCGATGTCTTACCTTTGCCATTATGAGGTACCTCCCCCCGCCGTTAGCGTAGCATCGCGTAGCTGTAACCCAGCCAGCTACGAAGAACTGGTAAGCATCCAGACTTTTAAAAGCTTTGAGATCAGCACCAGTGTATGGGGATACCCCGTTTACCACATAGTGGTACAAATCGTGTGGGCCGAAGTCAGGCAGACTCGGCGATTTAACGAGGTCCGTGAAAACCGAGGGATGAAGAAGGTAAGGGTCTGTATCCAAACCTGCTATCTCCAACTTCTCCAAATATCGCTCTTTGTGAGCACCTACCAGATGCCCTACCTCGACCGATAACGGCACTACAACTTCTTCAATAGAAGAAGCCATGAAGTTTAGTGGTAATGTTAACGTTATCTATTTTAATCTGTTTAAAACTATTCAAATTTCCCGCTCGTCTACTACTGCTCAGCCTGCGCGTCCAGTGATTTTGCCGTCCAGCATGGCGTCGTCACGTGGTCGTGGTCACGTGTTTGCAAAGGGTCTATAGCTTAGTTTTTTGGGATTGTGTTTGTTCTGTTGTCATATAGGCTTGAGGATTCTTCCTTTCTCTTTCACCCTAATTCTTTCTGGGTAATTGCTTAGAGATACCATTGTGGTTTTAATTGGATTTTCCCTTAGCACTAATCAAAAGATCTCCTTTGGAGCCAACAACAGTACATTTGAGAAGAGTCACTTTTTTTCGTTATTACAATAATGCAGGGCCATACTGTAGACAATATATTAATGACTGTTGAATACGTTCGGATCGGATTTATGAAGTTCAATCTATTTCAACCACTACTGATTGTATCACTCTTTGGCTGCGTTGTGTTTTCCAGTGATTTTCTGTAGTGATATTGTTACGCCAGTAGGTGGTGTCAAGTGACATTGAATCACTCACTCCACTGATTCATTTAAAACACTACTGACTCGTTCAGAAATGAATCACCAACTGTGTGCTGCTTGGAGACATAATGTCAGTGGTTGAATCTGCTTTGGCTTCGTTTGGGACTACTTTCGCCTTCAGAGCAAAACAGACTGGCCTAAAAAGTTATTCAGTATTAACTTGTTTATTGAACAGTTGTGTATATATATACAATTGTTCTATATAATATATACATATATATATATCATACAATCGTGCTGTTGGTCTGAATATCAGAATTACAATAACAACAGTGGTATGCAGTTAAATTTGTGTTTATAACTATAAATGTTCGCAATATTATATATGTATGTAATTGTAACAGTAATTCATTTTCTTCATTCTGTCTTTCCCTATTTCTTTTTCTCCCCTATCTCTCTATTTTTGTCTGTCTGCGTGTCTGGTTTCATTAGTTCGTATTGATGAATGGATCAGGAGATTTAAGTGGATGAGTTACATTGATCTGTGCAAAACACACACACACACACACACACACACACACACACACACACACACACACACACACACACACACACACACACACACACACACACACACACACACACACACACACACACAAAGTCACCTCTATAAACAACAGTTTCAGATGAAAATAACCTCTGCTTTCCTCATCTCTCTACTCTCTTCTCCTCTCTGAGCACCTTCCTCTTTTTAATCCTGATGATGATTACACCTTCTTTTTGTCTGCCAGTAAAAGCCTTTTATCACCTTATACCTTATTTATTTTTTACACAGTCAATTAATGGATTGACCTGCCTGACCCTTGACAGACATGGAAAACCAGACCATGTTAAGCCTCAAGCATTTGTTTCAAATTAGAACAAATTTCCTGGGCCCTTTTTTTTTTTTTTATGTGATTTGATATGATCATGATATGGGCTGCAGTTTTGTTGGGCAAAATTTTGAATTTAACAATTGGCTCATTTTCAATTCATGAGAGTGAATTGAATTGACTATTACATACAGGATGTTGAACTGAAATTTAAATCAGAAAAAAAAGAAAAGAAAAATAGAATTCAAAGAAATTCACAGAACAGAGGAGTTCCATTAGTCATCACGCTTTGTGAGAAAATAATAAATGATTCATTTAGACTAAAACCTGTGTGTTTACACACACACACACACACACACACACACACACACACACACACACACACACACACAAATAGAGCTCTCACTCTATTAGAGCTCAAATACTTTTATTCTGTAGGTATTTTATTATACTGGATATACTGAAAAACATCATATGTTGTGTTTTACATGTCTAGGTAATTCATCAAAAAGAAAAGTTCTGCACTTACATAGTGGCATATAGGCACGGGTGGCACGAGAAATGTTTGTGAGTGCAAGAGTAATAACTTTTAAGGAACTGTTACACAATCTTATGTATAGATTTATCTGCCAGCTTAATGCTTCTAAAAATGAGATTATTGTGGGTCTATCAAATATAAGGCTTAGAAGTACACAGTATCAGTCAAAGCTGTGGAGACATTGGTATTGCTGTATTGTGTAACTCTTTATTGTGTGTGATGGAGGCTATGGGTTGTACATGTTGTCCTACTGTCTTTTTAAAATTTGGACCTTTTAATAAAGTTTGATTGATTACAGTTGTTATATAGGTTTAGTTCTATTATCATTCCTTAAGTTCAACTTTTAGCCACAATTCTGCATTTCAACAATACAGACAATACAGGCCTGGCGGATATTTTTTTTATGAAACTCATTTAGCATTCAACAAATTGTGAATGTAAATATTGTTTGTTGTTTACTTCATGTGGCTCATGTGGTCTTGGTGATGTGTGTCTAATGCAATAATGTTTTGTAAAAAAACTAAAATATTTTATTTGTTTTGAAACCAAGGAAGTATCAGTGTGTCTGTCTCTTTAAAGACTCAGAATTGGACAAAGTGGCATCTGCTCTAAGTGTGCCATCAAGTAGTTACAAACTATAACTCTCCCCAGTCTTCTATTTGCTCTGGTTGCTAAGCAATGCTGGAAATAGTTTATTACCCAATGCAATTCCACCTCCATCAGTTTTCTACTGGGAACTGTAGACACACACACAAAATAGATCAATATGACCCCAAGGCAAGGTTTGGGCCAGTATTTAGCATTTACAGTAAAATCTGTGCTTGGGTTTAAACCCATTTAAAACCATTCTGCTAAAAACTGCACCGGGCAATAATAACAGAAACTATGAATCGATGAGCAGCGGACAAGAGTTGTGTTGACCATGTGACCACTTCATTTTTAATGGGCTTCTTAAACGCTGATATGGGCAGAAAATATCCGTCAGCTTGCTAAACACAAGATAAGGGAGGTGGAACAGTCATTGATCGAAGCTAATGATTTTCACATTAAATTGGAGGAAAGGACATAGACAAAGAGTCAGAGGGAGCAAGGATGGGGGGAAATGTTTCTTCTTTTTCTAATCCTGCTGTGGAAATGACACAAAAAGATAAACCTTCCTGCAGAAGTGTCCAACAGTGCTCACTTAGTTAGCCATCAACTCAAGCCTAGTAGGTAAAACCAAAAACTTTACATTGATTTTGATGTGCATATATAATAAATAGCTTAGCATAGATCATTGAATCTGATTAGACCGTTAGCATCTCGCTCAAAAATGATCAAAGAGTTTATATATTTTTCCTATTTAAAACTGGACTCTTCTGTAGCTACATCGTGTACTAAGACCGACGGAAAATGAAAAGTTGCGATTTTCGAGGCTGAAATGGCTAGGAACTACACCATGGTATCATGGTTGCAGCAGGCGCAATGATATTGTGCAGCGCCTGAAAATATGCTTATTGGAAGTTACCTAGCTGGGACTATTTTCAGGTGCTACTTAATATAATTTTTCTTAACTTTTCTTTTTGCTTCGGTCTTAGTACATGATGTAACTACAGTAGTCAAGTATTAAATAGGAAAAGTATAGAAACTCTTTGGCCATTTTTGAGTGAGATGCTAACGGTCTAATCAGATTCAATGATCAATGCTAATGTGGCAGGATGGTTAGATCCTCCTATATTGATTGTTAGCCTATCAGTATTTATGGGTGAGCGTATAAAAAGTGGAGTTGTGTCACAAAGATGTGTTGCTCTCAGGTGCCCCGCCCCTTTCTGGTACCAGCGTTTACACTGTTAGCAGTGTGGCTAACTTGGTCACGGCTCAATTTGGGTTCTTTTTGTGCATCTATCCAAAAGGTAAGCATTAGAGTAATGTGACTTCTGGCATCTTTGTACTCTTGTTGTGCTAATGTTAGTGTTTTGTATTTTTGTATCACTTATAGCCGCATGAAGTCAACTGGTTAATGTTGCGACCTGTGTTTGGTCAGACTGCTTACTCGGGTACATGTAAGAACTATAGTACAAAGTTTAACCATCCCGTGGGAACTAGTTGTTTGTTTTTCATTGCAGCAGTTTGTTGCTGCCCTGCTCCTGGCTCCCACACCATCGTGTACCTTGTTTATGGCTCTGCTTTGGTGTGGCGTTTGGCTGCATTTTTCCAGTTTCTATTAACAACTTCTGGTTCAGTGCTCGTGCTGGCCTGGCCATTTAACGTGGCTGAGGTGCTCATGCGTTGGAGGGTTCCTGCTGTAGGGCAGGACTTCGAACATTAGTATTAGGAAGTGTTGCTGTCTTGTTCCCAGTTTGTTTGTGCATTCGTTTCTTTCCTTTTTTGTATTTGCTTTGTTGGATGGCTCATATTGCCCTATATGTACTCAATGTGGAAGGCCGGATGATTTGAATTGTCTAAATTTATTATTTGATTGTTCATTTCTTTTGAGCCCAGTGTGTATTTCATTTTTGTTAATTTCTTTATTATCTTGTGAATGTTTTTTGAATTGTAAATTGGCTTCCTTTTTGGTTGTGTTTTTGAACTAGTTTGTTCATTTACAGGTGCTGTGGGTCAAACCCCAAAAGGGCAGGGAGGCAGATTTCCACACGTGTGCGGTGGTGGTGCTATCTTATCACCGTGTGCAGTGTTGTGGCGTGTCGATCACCAACCAAAATCTCACTGGGTATCGAGTGTGTGTGAATGGGTGCACTGATAGTGTGTGATAATTGCATTTTGTGATTCCTTAGGAGTTGATTCCAGCTGACCACAGCCCTGTAAATCTTTACTCTTTTTGTGTGATCAGCAAGAAGTAACCGATTATTAAGTGTGCCAGCGCTCGTGTGATTTTCCTTTTTTAGTAATTTATTACTTGGATTAATAAAGCTTTGTATTTTGGTACCCACGTCTCCCGCTCTATTTTGTGTAACTGAACCTGTATTGCCTTGATTAGCACCTGCGAGTGCGTAGTATTTCCCTGGGTGCAAGTCCTGGGGTGGCATAGTCCCTCTGTCTAGTGTTATGGTTTCTGTTGCCTATTGCCATGCTGCTACATTCTGGCGTAGTCGGCAGGGTTCTACAGTTTTGAGCAGAGATGTGGGTCATTTTATTGCTTTGGATATTTCTTTAAATTTATATTGTGTTTGTTTACGGTTATTCTTAGGAACAAGACAGCAGCACAAACTCCTGGAAGGATTTACCTGGCTGCCCCCCCCCCCCTTATCTTTTTCATTTCCCTGCTTAGTGGTAAGTGTTTCTGACATCTGTTATGGAAGGAGAGTTGCAAGAACTAAGAGATCGTGTCGCTCATTTGAAGGCTGATAACGAAAGGCTCAGACAGGAACAAGCTCCAGTTGTTGTAGATCCTGGCATGGCCACTATTGCTGCCACTGGACCATCTGTTGTGCAGAAACCTACCAGTGCTAGTGCTCCATTATCTGAGAGATTCATTTTTGTGCCCCGAGATAGAAAATGCCCCATGTTTAGCAGTAGATCAAGCCTTACCATTAATGAATGGGTAGAGGAAGCCCAAGCCTGCATGCGGGCACGTCATTTGTCTGTAGTTGACCAAGCTTTCTTTCTTTTTGATCACTTGGAGGGTGAGGCCCGAGATGAGATCAGATATTGTTCTGATACAGAGAGGGGGGATCCTGAGAAGATAATTCGGGCATTAAGAGAATTGTATGGGTGTTCCCTGTCTTATGTAGCTTTACATCAGGCCTTTTTCTCCAGGAGACAACAGGAGGGAGAGACGTTTTTAGAATTCTCCATTGCATTGCTGGGTCTCCTGGAGAAAGTGAAACGGCAGTCTCCTCATGTCATACCGAATGCAGAAGCTTTATTGCGTGACCAATTTGTTGAGCACGTAATTGATATTGGCCTTCGTCGTGAAGTCAAGCAATTGGTCCGCCGTCAACCTTCCTCTACACTTTTAGAGGTGCGTAGTGAGGCCATGCGTTGGGAACGGGAGGGAATGCTGGGGGGCGTAAGGGGACGAAGTCCGTCTGTTCCACTGGCTTATGGGGTCCAGTATGCTGTGCAGGGTGAGTCACGTACCGGTCCTCCTAGCTCTCCTTCAACAGAGTTAACTGAATTAAAAGAAATGTTAAAATCACAACAAGAGCAGATAAATCAGCTTACCCAGGGTTTAGCTCGTTTGCAGGCTCCAAATTCACATAGCCGATCCCCACGTTATGGTCATTTTATCTGTAGGTGATGTCAACGCCCTGGCCATTTTGCTTGGGAGTGCAGGGAAGAACCTCGGATTGGTGTAGGCAGACTCGTTCAGCTCAGCAGTCGGAAAACGAATCCCCACCGTGTTGCAGAGCCACAGCTCGGTTGGGGAGTTATCAGGCTCAAGTGTTGTAAACGTTTCCACTCCAGCATCTCGTTTAGTGTCCTCCTGCCCTCATCTTAATGTTCTTATTGGTGGGGTCCAGGTGCCCTGTTTGATAGATGCGGGCTCTATGGTTTCTACCATAACAGAGTTGTTTTCAGCAGTATTATGAGCCATGGGGGCAGGAGCAACTTAAGACTTGCCAGTGGCTGCAACTTACTGCTGCAAATGGTCTTTCAATCCCCTACATTGGTTACATGGAGCTAGATGTTGAGTTTTGTGGCAAAGTGGTCCCAGATTGTGGTGTGCTGGTTGTCCGAGATCCTCCTGGTAGTTCTGGGTTGAAGGTTCCGGGTGTGTTGAGAATGAATATCCTTAAAAGATGTTACCAGGAGCTCTTTGGAAAACACAGCATATCCCTTTTTGATTTACCTGCCGTGTCACAGGCCCCTGGTCCTGTGATGCATGCATTGCAGCATTGTCATCAAGCTAATACTCAGTTTTCTGTTGATCATGCTGGTACAGTTCGGGTGTGGGGGCATGGGGTGTGTCGCATTCCGGGGGGCACGATGAGGCTTGTAGCAGCAACCTGTTCAGAGCATTATTCTACTGGTACTGTGCTGTTTGAACCACCTGAGGCGGGGTTACCTGCTGGGCTGCTGGCTTCCCCTGCACTGGTTCAAGTGACTCGGGGGACAGCCTATTTACCTGTGGTGAATGTGGGTGTTACTGAGGTTGTACTCTACCCGAGGACATCTTTAGGTACCTTGGACGGTGTTTTTGTCATTAGTTTACCTGAAAGCATAAGTGAAGTGAGGTCAGCCACGGCTATGGTAAGTGTTCATATGACTCTGGTGGGTCCCACAGTACAGGAGCATATTGACTATGTAGATTTTTGTGAAAGCACCAAAAGATGGTGGTGCTGTACACAATGATGAGCTGGATGAGCTGAGCAAGGTAAAGCATGTTCACCGTTCCCTGTTGAAAGCCAGGATTCAAAGATGTTCTCCAAATCAGAACCCTAATGATAGCCCTTTGAGTGGAAAAGCATTGCCTTCTAAGGATGAGCTGGATGAGGGTGACTTGTTGGCTTTAGTTCCCGAAGTCCCTCAAGTTTGCCTCTCCATGCAACCTAGGTTGGCATTAAGAGATTCTGTCTTTGTCAGGGACCAAACAGTCCGGCAATGAGGAAAACAGAAGTTTCTTTGGAAAATGGGTTATTTTATTACACCCCAAAAAAACTACTGAACAATAGAAACCAAAAAATTAACAACTAGGTCTTTAAAAGAGGTCAACAAAATATAACTATAATCAAAACGGTATACAACAAAACAGGATATGAACTTAACAACCTGACCTAACAGAATGAGACAGCAGGGAACATATATAGTGGCTTGGGCAAACCAATTTACACAAAAAGGGGAAAACGAAAAATGGGAGACAAATACAAACAATCACAAAGCCAACAAACTAAACCCAAAACCCCCCTCCAACATGGCAGCACATGGTATGGCTTAATTGGCAGGTCACAGGATATCACAGTCCTCCACCCTTGGCCACACCTTTCTCCCCCCCCAGGACAGAGCTCTCTCCAACATGGTAACAAAGAAACAATGATTAATAAACAGAAAATATTTACATAGCCCTACAATGTGGAAATGTGTGCACTCCATTTAAACAGTGTATGGCTAAAGCAAATAATATTATATTATAACTGAAATAAATTATCAATATTTCTAAATCCTGAATTGTTTGGGGTGTGGCTATTGCAAAAAATTACTTAACCTGTGTACCTAAAACATAACTTGTGTGCTGGTATTACCATTGCTGGCTATTACCCTTCCTTGCCAATTGGTCATCCTGTGTGGCTTGGGCCACCACAGTCTTAATGGTCGAATCTGCACCACAGAGTGGGTTAGCACCCTCTTGGTCTGTGACAGGGGTGCCAGAGGCCTCGGGACACTTGTGCTCCGGAGATGGGAGCTTGCCTCCTGTATCCGTGGCTGTATCTACAGACCTCCCTGTTCCTGGTTTAGCCGTACTGAGAAGGACAATAAGAACTACTGCTGGCCAACACCCTAACATTTATCGTCTCCCACGGGCCGTGGGTGAGGCGACCAGTGAGGCCATGTCCTCATCTGAGGCTGCTTCAAGTGGGATTTCAGTCTTCTATAGGCCTTGGTGTTGAGTCTTGTGGTCTAGGGGTTTATCTTTTTGTATGGCATTGTCGGGACGACGATACAAGAAGCAGGGGTAGATTGTGGCAGGATGGTTAGATGCTCCTATATTGATTGTAAGGATTGTTAGCCTATCAGTATTTATGAGTGAGCGTATAAAAGGTAGAGTTGTGTGACAAGGATGTGTTGCTCTCAGGTGCCCCGCCCCTTTCTGGTACCAGCGTTTACACTGTTAGCAGTGTGGCTAACTTGGTCACGGCACAATTTAGGTTCTTTTTGTGCATCTATCCAAAAGGTAAGCATTAGAGTAATGTGACTTCTGGCATCTTTGTATTCTTGTTGTGCTAATGTTAGTGTTTTGTATTTTTGTATCACTTATAGCCGCATGAAGTCAACTGGTTAATGTTGCGACCTGTGTTTGGTCAGACTGCTTACTCGGGTACATGTAAGAACTATAGTACAAAGTTTAACCATAATGTGGGAACTAGTTGTTTTTCATTGCAGCAGTTCGTTGCTGCCCGCTCCTGGCTCCCAAACCATCGTGTACCTTGTTTATGGCTCTGCTTTGGTGTGGCGTTTGGCTGCATTTTTCCAGTTTCTATTAACAACTTCTGGTTCAGTGCTCGTGCGGCCCTGTTCATTTAACGTGGCTGAGGTTCTCGTGCGTTGGAGGGTTCCTGCTGTAGGGCAGGACTTCGAACATTAGTATTCGGAAATGTTGCTGTCTTGTTCCCAGTTTGTTTGTGCATTCGTTTCTTTCCTTTTTTGTATTTGCTTTGTTGGATGGCTCATATTGCCCTATATGTACTCAATGTGGAAGGCCGGATGATTTAAATTGTCTAAATTTATTATTTGATTGTTCATTTCTTTTGAGCCCAGTGTGTATTTCATTTTTGTTAATTTCTTTATTATCTTGTGAATGTTTTGAATTGTAAATTGGCTTCCTTTTTTGGTTGTGTTTTTGAACTAGTTTGTTCATTTACAGGTGCTGTGGGTCAAACCCCAAAAGGACAGGGAGGCAGATTTCCACACGTGTGCGGTGGTGGTGCTATCTTATCACCGTGTGCAGTGTTGTGGCGTGTCGATAACCAACCAAAATCTCACTGGGTATCCTGTGTGTGAATGGGTGCACCGATAGTGTGTGATAATTGCATTTTGTGAGTTGATTCCAACTGACCACAGTCCTGTAAATCTTTACTTTTTTTTTTTTTTGTGCGATCAGCAACAAGTAGCCAATCATTAAGTGTGCCAGCGCTCATGTGATTTTCCTTTTTTAGTAATTTATTTCTTGGATTAATAAAGCTTTGTATTCTGGTACCCACGTCTCCCGCTCTATTTTGTGGAACTGAACCTGTATTGCCTTGATTAGCACCTGAGAGTGCGTTTTATTTCCCTGGGTGCAAGTCCTGGGGTGGCGTCGTCCTCTGTCTAGTGTTATAGTTTCTGTTGCCTATTGCCATGCTGCTACAATAAGCTAAAAGTTGTACCGCAAAACCCGGAAATACGCTGAATGGATTCAAAAATGTGTTCCTTTAAAGGAACAGTTCATCCAAATTGAAATATTGATTTTTTTTTATCTGCAAAACACAAAAGCAACCAAAAAATGTACAGAAATGGCTTTTACTGTCAAGTTCCAAAAAAAATATAATATAATTTCCAGTAAACAAAAACATTAAAATGTTATTTCCATTTCCACGCCCTGCGTGACATTATATTTTCTTCAAATATATATATATATATATATATATATATATATATATACCAATATGCCATCCCATAATACTTGAAACAATGCCACTGTTTTGTCTGTCTATCCATCCATCTATAATTCTAACCTTTTTTTAAACAATTTTACTTTTGGGTTTGACAATATTAATAATAATAATAATAATAATATTAATAATAATAATAAGGTGAGTAAACCGATTAGAGTGCGTAGACAGATTTATCCATTTTGAGGTGGACTACTCCCTTAACTACACTATATATATAATCTAAATGTCTTAAAGATATTCTGCTGTGGCTTTATACAGCATATGTGGGTGCTAATGTTTCCTAAATTTAGGTTGCTCCTCAAAAAAAAAAAATTCTGAACTGCAATGAAAAATTCATTTAGATCACGGCCTTGTGTGTGTTCCAGGAAAATTAAATAGGTCTTCATTCGGCTAAAGCTGGAATAAACATTGTTTTTATTTTTAAAGAGACTAAGGGTCAATGCTGTATGTGTTGTGAGTCTTGATGTTGTTTTATTTAAAGCGGTTTGAGGCTGAATTTCTTATAATTCGGCTGATTATGTAAGAGAATTTCAATCTAAAGACTCTGTCTCTGCCAGATTACGAGGAAAACTGATCTGTAATCTTGAATACATGATGAAACCAGTGATCACTGTCACCTATAAAAATAGATAGCATTTTGTTTTTTTAAGAACTGCCTGCAAATCTTATGTTATAGAAATTCAATATGCTGCTTTTTGTGTGTTTATGTACATGTAGTACTGCTCTCTTTGCATTCAAACCTATTTGCATTCTGGATCCTTTGTATTTATCCTTTGTGTGTGAGACTTCAATCCTAAACCAGCAGTAGTGTGATTTTTTTCTATGACAGGAAGAGGAAAAGCTGTAGAATGAAAACACTTTCTGTTTATCCAGTTGGTTCCTTTTAGAGAGCTGAGGACAGTCACAAACTAATACACACTCACACAGCCTTACATTACACGCATAGTGCGATTTAGTTTCCAAGCCAATAATTTCTCTTTGCATCATATTTTAATTGAATTTTGCACATGTATTTTAATTCAGCAAGAGATTAAATTACACAACAGAACTACAGTGTAATCTTGATCCAGAGACACACATACACACATTAGTTGACAGGCACATGCTTGTTTTAATGATTAAACAAGTGTTTAACCTCACAGATGCCCCAGTTTACTTGTGTGTGTGTGTGTGTGTTTGAGTCTCTGTGTGTACAGATGAGAAATTGTGGTATATAAAATATTAAAATGGCATTTATACATAATGCAGCACTAACCAGACCAGACAAACAGGATTTCTCTTTCTCCTTCGCTGACACACTTGCGCACACACATACACACACACACACAGAATTACTGTACAAAAACTCTTGTTTTGGTCTGTGTAACTTTATTTGAGCAAATTATACTGTATGTATACTGTAAAAAACAAAGAAACCAAAATTTGTTCTCTCTATAACAACAGCTGGACAACACTGATAAAGGTGGTTCCTTTGACTTCTGAGAACGGATTATCAAACTCATTAGACCAAACTTTTTTATCCCCCATAGAAAACACCACAAAGTCCATAGAAGGAAATGTATATTTTCATATGCACATCATGAAAACAGATCTGACAGAAAATGCAGAAGCACTGAGAGGGACGAGGAGAATAAGTGACAGCTGCAGCATCTATCGTATGATTTATCGTCTACAGTAACATATCGAAACTTACTAATTTTCACTTTCTCCCATAGACCAAAACAACAGAGAATGTGACGCAAAACCTCTCTTTTTTATATTCATACGGCAGTCAAGTTCTATATTCTAACACTGAATATCTTCTTCTTTCTTTATCCCCAGACCTTTTCCACCGCTCCTCCATGTTGCATCAAAGGCACCTCATGCCCAAGGACTGCCATTGTGTTTTAAAGATAAGTGTGTGCGAGTATGTGTGTGTGTGTGTGTGTGTGTTTAAGCCTCTGTAAATAGCATGACTCTGTTCTCTTCTAACACCGACTGCAGTCACATGGATTTTATTGTGTGGTCACTCTAGGCCGGGTCTTAACAATTTAATTTCCTCTAAAATGTCCACATTTACAGTACATATCAAACATTGAATACATTTTGATAGTTTTTTTCCCCATAAGTTAAAGTATTCATTCTGCTGATGAAAAAAAAATGTCAATGTAGGTATGTGATTTATGGTGAACCTTTATGAGATGTATGAATATGGATGTTAGCTCCTCATGGCATGATGTAAAATCACATCCTATCAGGTGTCAGGTGTGTTGGCATGTATTTGTGTGCATGTTTATAAGTGCAAACATTTAACCCTCAATAATCTCTCATAAAAAACCTGCTTCTGAATTCCAGAACTTCTAAGTCTGTCCATATACGTTTTAACTTTGGATGAATATAAGAAAAGTAATACAAATGAAATGTGGTTATTAATTTTGTACAAATGTTATACGGCACAGGGGTAGATGAACCCTTTAGTAATGTTAGTCCTGCACTCTGCCGAGATCACCTAGTAACGTGCTTTAAGGCCAAATGAAAGTCTGTCATTTATTTGGTTCCTTGTTTTAAAATGTTTTAAAATAAGTGAAAAAAAGACAGTGGAAAACGGATTATGATAGGTACCCATACTCATCATCAATTTGTTCATATTCATCATCATCATCTCCCATCTCCTCTTCATCATTTACAACATCACCATCTTCATCGTCTGAGAGCAGAGAGTCACCGCTGCCGAAATCTCCAGAAGACTCCACAACTGCAGGGAAAAACAGTAGCTGTTTTCAGTTCTTGACTTCTAGCTGTTAAAATGACACACTTTTCTTGAGTTGAAAGTTTTGGAATGCTTAAGATTTTTTATTTATTTACATGAAATACTTTTATTCAGAAAGGATGCATTTAACTAATAAAACGTTAAATGAATAGAAGAATAATTTTACAAAAAGAATTCAATTTTAAATGAATGTAGTTCCTTTGCATTTTCTGTTCATCAAAGAGTCTTGAAAATATGTAGCACGTGTATAATGTATCCTGTTTCCACAAAAATATTAAGAAGAAAGTAATGTTTTCAACATCAACCAAATCAGAATATGTGACCCTGGACCACAAAATCCAAACCTAATTTTTTTCCTTTTTACAAATGTATATGTTGTATGAAAATCTGAATAAATATGCTTTCTATTTATGCATGGTTTGTTAGGATAGGATTATATTTGGCAGAGATACAACTATTTGAAAATCTGGAATCTGAGGGTGCAAAAAAATAAATCTAAATATTGAGAAAAAAGCCTTTAAAGTTGTCCAATTGAAGCTCTTAATGATGCATATTACTAATCAAAAATTAAGTTTTTTATATATTTACAGATTTTTTGCCTGACTGATTTTTTATATACATTTATAGTGGATCATGAAACATGATCATCATCTTTACTTGATGTCCTAATCTTTTTTGGCATAAGAGAAAAAAAAGCATAATTTTGAGAGACACAATGTGTTATTGGCTATTGCTACAAATATACTTGGTTTTGTGGTCCAGGGTCACATATTAGAATGATTTCTGAAGGATCTGTAACATTGAGGAATGGAGTAATGGCTGCAAAACTCAGATTTATCATTACAGATTATTACAATTTTGTTTCACAATATTATGTTTTATTGTTTTATTGTATTATTGTTTTACAATATTACAAACTGTTTCACAATATTATGGTTTTATTGGATGGCGAACAGAAGATAATTTATTCATAAACATATTAAAAATCGTACTAACCCCACATTTTTTAATGGTAGTATATACTAATATCATATGGTTTAATAATAATTTAACCAGTCATTTGTTACAGTATATTTGGTTGCATATTTTCTTTTGAACTTTTATGGAATATGCAAACAAAACCCCTTCATACGCATTAAAAAGTGTTCTCATGCACAGTGTATTGTAGATGAATTTTAAGCATCATGCACTGTTTGGGCTCATTTTATTCAAAAACACTTTCACACAAGACACCTTCTTTGGCTGTTGTGCCACATCTCACGTTTTTTTTTTTTTTTTTCAGCATCTCACGCCATGAACAACACTTAAAAAATGTGTCATGTTAAAAACAGTGAGATGTGGCACAACTCTTTATTGGACTCAATAACTAACTGAAGTGATTATTCCACAAATACTTGCTATATTCTGATGGTCAAAATAGCTGCAGTACTATAAATATACACTACTTGTTTTGTAAATTCCAGATTGTATGATTTTTGTTTTTGTTTTGAATTAAGATCAATTTGTATGAACTTTATAATCTATTAGCTAATTAGCTTGCCGTTCCAGTTGGAAGGAATAAAATGCAAAATGTAAAATGATCAGTTATCACATCAGCCTAAGAGTCATTGAATCCATACATTGTACAGATTAAACGCATTACTTATTTGACTTTTTTTCAAAAATATCTGAAGTGTCAAATGATGCAGTCCTGTGACGATCGTGAAACACAGTGAAACACAGGGAGAGAGAGATCCAATTGCAGGTATGTTTATTCCAGCCCTGACTCTGGAAGGTCAACGGTGACTAACCCAGACTCTGGAAGGTCAACAGTGACTAGCCCTGACTCTGGAAGGTCAACGGTGACTAGCCCTGACTCAGTAGGGTCAACGGTGACTAGCCCTGACTCTGGAGGGTCAACGGTGACTAGCCCTGACTCTGGAAGGTCAACGGTGACTAGCCCTGACTCTGGAAGGTCAACGGTGACTAGCCCTGACTCAGGAGGGTCAACGGTGACTAGCCCTGACTCTGGAGGGTCAACGGTGACTAGCCCTGACTCTGGAGGGTCAACGGTGACTAGCCCTGACTCTGGAGGGTCAACGGTTACTAGCCCTGACTCTGGAGGGTCAACGGTGACTAGCCCTGACTCTGGAAGGTCAACGGTGACTAGCCCTGACTCTGGAAGGTCAACGGTGACTAGCCCTGACTCAGGAGGGTCAACGGTGACTAGCCCTGACTCTGGAGGGTCAACGGTGACTAGCCCTGACTCTGGAGGGTCAACGGTGACTAGCCCTGACTCTGGAGGGTCAACGGTTACTAGCCCTGACTCTGGAGGGTCCACGGGAACCTGACTCGACTCTGGAGGGTCCACAGGAACCTTACTCGACTCTGGAGGGTCAACTGTGGCTGTCATTCTGTGCAGAGGCGCTGGACAAGCGGCGGCCATCTTGGGCCGTGGCGTTGGGCTGGCGGCCATCTTGCGTCGTGACGCTGGGCTGGCGACCACCTTGTGCTGTGGTGCTGGGCTGGCGTCCATCTTTACTCGTGGCGCTGGGCTGGCGGCCATACTGTGCAGTGGTGCTGGGATGGCGGTCCTCCTGTTTGCAGACCCCGGTTCAGAATCGGCCATCCCACCGGGAGAGACAGGAGTGGCTGGGGCATCCCACGGAAGCCGATGCTGCAAGTAGCACACGAATTCCCAGAACCCAAATGTGTCCAACTGATCCATTTCTATTTGAGGAACCGGGTCATCCAGCCCGTTATTGAAATAGTCCTTTAGGGCCGCATCATTATATCCCAAACCCTCTACTAGGGTCCAGAACATTTGTGCCATGGCACCCACCTCATTGCCCTCTTGGTGGAAAGGAAAGGGAACAGGAACTCGGAATACGAGGAACTCGGGAGACGAGAAGACTGGGTACGGCAGGAAACGGAAGGTAAGGACTCCATGCAGACAACAGGAAAAGACTGGTAAATATAGTGAGGCTAATGACTAATAAGTGAAGACACCTGGTGTAATTAACAGGAGTGCAATTACTGTGATGAAGGGACAAGGCTAGTGGGAATTGTAGTGCCTACGGTGAGGTGCCTAAGGGGAAGTGAGCCCACTAGTGGACACCCAGGGAAACAGAGACCAGACAGCGTGACAAGTCCCTCTTACCACAGTCAGCAGGGCCGTGGGTATGAGACCCAGCCATCTCATTTCCATAGCGGTCCACACACCAGCACTGACCACTGCTGCCATGACATTGGTGAGGCCTGTAGAAGCCATCCTCATCACAGGAGGGGATGTACGGACCTACACACACACACACACACACACACATATTAGCGTCAGTCCTAATGTCAGGAAACATTACATCACAGTCCAGATTATACACAGCCACTAGGGCTGCCCCCGACTAAAGATATTCCTAGTTGACTAACACTCCTGCATTTTAGCGATTAGTCGAATAATCGTTCATTTATGATATTAATATAAAAACTTGCATATATACAAGGAAAGGTATAGTCCAAGTTGAAGTTTAACACTTCCATATGACAGAAAATGCTAAAGCATGATATTAGAGCATTCAAAATGAAAATGAAGCGCTTAAAACAGAATAGTAAAGCGTTTAAAGTATACAGCGCTTACGGACACAAAAATCAGTGGCCGGAACGTTATAGGCTAATTATAACATAAAAACAGCAATCAGACTGCCTGTGCATTTTAATAATTTATTATCAAAAATACAAACTGTAACCGTTACATGTAAAAAAAAAAACAGTTTTGAATAAAATAAAAATGTGTTCTTTAAAATAAATTAAATAAACTTATTAGTAACTTAGGCCTAGTACAAAACAAGGCAAAAAAACAAAACAAATAAATACTGTAGCAAAAACGCTGTTTGGTATAAAAATACAGTGGAAAATTAATATAATTTTTATATTGTTCAAAAGGAGAATTAACAAAAACGAACAATTTAATAAATGCACATGGCACATCGCACAACGCCAAAACTTAGAATAAAAAAAGAAGGTGGCAAACAAATCAACAGCCTAAGTATTTGATTAAATTGTTTAGAACAACTATATTGAAGACAAAATGTGGAACAAATAATTTAAAGAACACTAATACAAATCCAAAAATATCAGAGCAAAACCGCAAATTGCCATTAAGACAACGGATGAGTCTTGACCTGAAACAACAAATTGCAAACATCAGACTAATTTTTTACAGAATAAAAAAACAACTTCTGCATTATATAAAAACGAATAAATAAAAATAATATGTATTTATTTATTTGTATAGCCTACCCGTTATAAAAATACTCGTTTTTTTTTAATATAGCCTAACAGATAGCAAACAGAAACACTACAAAAAGGAAATTAAGTATTCTTACCTAAGCTTTCAATTTGATTTTATTTTTTTCATATTATGTGAGAGGAACACCAGCTTGTCCACATTGTTGGGAAGAAGGGAGCTTCTCGACTTGTTCACAATGAAGCCGGCCTTTGAAAAGATGCGCTCTGATGGAGTGGATGTGGAAGGGATACAGTGGAGGCGTTTAGCTGCTTTAGCGAGCTTTGGATATCGCTGTTCATTTTTTTGCCACCATGCCAATGGTCCCGAATCAACCTTTGTTTTATCTGCCAAGTACATTTTTAGTTCATCCTTCTCTTCTGCATGCTCCTCCTCATCAATGGCCATCAGCATTGATATCTCTGCCTGCTTTTCCTTTTTCGGTTCAGACTCACCCTCCTCTGAATGAATATGATTTAACTTAACAGCGCAAATGTGTTTATATCCTTATTGTTAAAACGAGGGGCCATGTGGTGGTTAACGTTACTACTTACATGTTTTAAATGATAAGACATATTCGATGTTGACGAGTGATAGGCAAATGTTTGCCTGCAGAGTTTGCAAAAACAGCATTTTTAGGGTCATCCTTCGACTTTTCAAAATGATCCCACACTTTGGACTTTTTTCCTGACATAATTATTAGCATCAGCCAGACACCTCTCCCACAAGTGCGCTTTGGTATACCGCGAGGCACGAGATCTCGTTGATCTCTCGTTGCTTTGATGTCATGTCATACACTGACTGCGCAGCCGCTGATTGCGTAATTTTTTCACGTGATTTTTTTTTCGACTAACCACTAATGAAAATGTATTCGACCAAGCCCTCTTCATATCGACTAACGTCTAGTCGACTATTTGGGGGCAGCCCTAACAGCCACCGAGTATGTTTCACAGCCACACTCACATAGATAGGGAGATGATATATTCAATGTCAAAGAACATAACTGTCACCTCCGAGAGCTTGCTTTCTGTGTGTCTCTCACGCACATTCATTGCATTTCAACTTCACAGATTCTTTCTACTAAATCACTATAGTCAAGTTTTTTTTTTCTCTCTTTCTCTCTTTTTTGTCTTTTTATAATTCAGTGCCGGAAGGCATAGAGCCGTCACTGTGCGTTCCACTCAGGGGAGAAACAGCAGTTAAAAATATCCTTCTTTTCATGTCCAATTTCCCCTCATCTCATTCCCCTGTTCAAATTAAACACACGACCTTCAGAATGAGGGAAAGAAACTCTGAGTGATTTCTAGCTTTAATAGAATTATTGTTGGCTTCCCTCTGGTTGATACCTTGGTTGTACTGAAACTGTGTTTAGGTTGTGATGACATTGAGATTTACATTGAGGTTATTAAATGCTACTGCTTTCTAACATGGTGGAAAATACTGGGGAAAATACTGGTAACATTGCAAGTCTAGTGTTTATAGCTGAGGTTTACAAAGTATTATGATTTAGGATGTTTGAATAACATAACAGATTTTTTTAGTTTATAATGTTGCATTTTGTGTGTCAGTAAGGTATTAGATTGTGTAATCTAGTCAGGTGTAAATGACAATGATACCATTTTTTGTATAGTGATGCATGTAATCACTATTTCAGCAGAATGTAATCACTGCTAAGAGGATTGTTGGTGCCCCTCTGCCCAATCTCCAAGATCGTCACACCTCGAGAGTGAGGAAAAGGGGCTTTGGACCCCTCACACCATGCCCACTCTCTCTCTCTCTTTCTCTCTCTTTTTTTCCCCTAAAAAGGATGTTTCAAGCATATTTTAAAGAATATGTTGTAGGCAACTAACTTGAAATACAATAGACTATTTTTTTTGGATAAGAAATGAATGGGCCTTATATAAATCATAAAAATAGTCAAATTTCTGTGTATTAATAGGACTACTTAACATGTATTAAATGTTATTTCAGGTAACATTTTTGAGTGTTTCTGAAAGAAGTCTCTTATGCTCACCAAGGCTGTATTTATTTAATCAAAATACAGTAAAAACAGTTACAATGTTAAATATTTTTTACAGTTTAAAACTATTTTCTGTTTCAATATATTTTAAAATGAAATTTATTCCTATGATGACAGCTGAACTTTTCAGCCGCCATTACTCCAGTCTTCAGTGTTATACTGTAAGATTCTTTAGAAATCATTTTAATGATTTGGTGCTGTTAAAAACAGGTGTGCTGCTTATTTTTGTAGATTTTTTTTCCAGGATTCTTTTCAAAATATATGAAGTTTGCAATATATGAACAGTATATGAAATATATGAAAATAAATGTAAAAAGTCACTTATGATTTAATGAATTTAATGCATTCTTAGTGAATAAAGGTATATATATATACCTTTTTTTTTTGTGACCCCAAACATTTGAACAAGTGTTAAGTGTGTTTTTAAAAGAATTGTACTTAGATTAAGATTGATTTACTTAGATTTTAGATAGCTGCTGGCAGATTTTGGAACTGGGACAAGGATAACTCCATTAAACATGATCTTGCATTACAAACAAGGACCACTTTGTCCTTGAGAAAATTACATGTATAAACAAAAGACACAAGAGAATGAACTTACCCAGTAATTTCTTCCCAGCTTGCTGATTGTGGATGATGCTGATCTCTGACTGGCAGGGAGCCTCTGAAACACATTGATTTCAGATCGGCAGTGAGAAAGATACCTCTACCATTATTCCTCTGATAGAGAGATTTTAACTGCAGGCATTATGTCATTTGGTATATAAATAGCTCAGAACTAGATTATCCCACAATGCTGCATCATTTCTAGAATGTCTTTCTGTTGTAACGGTCCTAATTTTCTTCCTCAGATGAATTTACAAACCAGGATGTACGTGCTTGGTACAGTAGACTATAACACTTTACAATAAGGTTCTATATGATAATAATACTATTTTAACATTATTTATTAATTTTAACTTGCATTATGAACCTACCTTACGTGTATGAACAACTGTATATTTATAAATTAACATTAAGATCAATTAATTTTACATTTTGTTTAAAAATAGTGGTAGTTCAGAACAAATTAACTAATGTTAATCTTATTTAATAAACTATATACTCTGAAATACATAATTCACATTGGTAAATTATGGCATGGACTGCTAAAATATTTTATGCTAAACTATATTTGGGCTTTGACTTCTTTCATGTCCGTTCACGTCAAGGTCCTGATCTCCCTGTTAGGGTTTATTAAGCCTTATGCAACTGTTTTGTAACTTTAATATATTTAGTCCTATTAGTTAATGTGCTTGTGTGAAGGTTTCTTAGCTAGTACTACAGTATATGAATACACCTTGGAGTTTGGCTGTGAGAAAGTAGTTCTTTATCTTGAAGACAGACACCTTCATTACTGAAATGCTGGAAAGTATTTACAAGAACGATGTTTTATCTAATCATTTGAAATGGGCCATTGTCATGGCAGCAACTGGTATGCAATATAACTTTAAAATAAGTATTATATACAATTTTATACATTAAATATATAAACCAAGTAGCTGAGGCAAATGTTTACCTTATGGTAATTAGAGGATGCATTCATTTGTTGCTAATTTTCACATTAAAAAAAAAGACATCCCTCATTTTGAGATAAAATGTAACAGAAAACCATTTTCCTATTAATTAAATATAAATGTTTTAATTGTCCAAGCAATGTAATTGATCATGTGAGAATCAGAAACTCACACCTCCACCATGAATTTATCTTCATTTGAACGCATAAATATTTTACAATTGAAGAGTCATGCAGATTGATTTTTACCGATGTCAGCCTGAGTAACAATTATGAATTGGGCTGAGGTTTACCTTGATATCTCTGAAAGCAAGAACACCACTCCTGGCTGGAAACAAGCCTGTCTCTGTCTGTGTCACATGACCTGAGGAAGGCTTTAGTGCACACATCACTCTTCTCTGAGCTCAGGCTGGACAGCTCTGATTGTTCGAGCTGAAGGTCAAAGTTTGTGTCCAGTCTGGAGAACATCCAGCCCAGAGAGTCCTTACAGAGGGGAACCTTACTCATGTCAACCTCTACAAAGACATACAGAGAGGTCGCAGAGAGATCTTTAATTTGACATTGATTTCATTATCATGGTTATTAGGTTAGCAATAATATTAGCAGTTCAGATGTGTGTGTGTATGTGTGCATTTGCTTACTCTTTTCTGGCTTCTGGAACTTGTATTTCTTGCTGGGATTGCCACTCTCATGAAGAACTGTGATCCACTCTCGTAATCTGCTGACCACTTCAATCATCTCTGCATTACCACATCCTACACAGAAAAACACAGAACATCTGATTGGGCACAGCAGTACAGGTTCAAAATGAAAAAAATCTCTTTTTTTTTTTCAGAGAAATCTTTTTTTTTTTTTTGAATAATGTTTAGGGGCTGTCAGGTTAAGCAATGATATGTGCTCCTGAAGCAGTCACTAATCAGTGCAAATTCATTTTTAAAAGACTGTTTAGTTGCAGAATTTCCTGTGAAAGATTACACTAACCATAATCTTTTGTGATTACAGAAAATTCATGACCGGTATGTTCTACAATAAATACAATAGTTATTTAGAAGAAGAAAATAAATATGATTCAAGTTCACATTCTTGTTTTATGAGGTTTTTAGCATGTTTAATTAGGTTTCAATTTGATTATAATAATAATTTATTAATTTAAATACTTTTAAGTCATTCAGGTCTTGGAAGATGGCTGAGGCTCCCCGGTTTAGAACCACTGTACTACATTTAGGTTTTAAATATATAGCCTTCATCTGTACATACAGTATATTAATATTCTGCAATCAACTTAAATAAACCTAAGCACCAACAAAGTAATACAAATAAACATCCTATCATTTTCAACTGCTTTTATTTCAAGCTAATTTCTAACATGTTAAAATATTTGTAGCACTTCATAGCACTGTCTTAAGTGTGTTAAATTATCTGCCGTCCTCAAGCCTCAGGACTATGAGCTCTTCACACAATGTGATCAGGACATTCTTCTGGTGTTTTTCAGAGTCAGTAGAAAGGTTTCTCTACTGTCCTAAGTTATTGCATCTGTGACCATCATTGTCTATTGCCTGTAAACCGTAAGAGTCTTAAGGACTGTTCCATAGCTGCCTGTGCAATAATTGTTTATGGTTCATTGAGCAGGCATGAAAAATCATTTTTCAGGCCTTTCCAATAATGATCCGTAAAGCTTATTTGGATTTTACATTATAGCATTATAGCATATTATACATCATCCTGGAAAAAGAATGATTAATATCTAATTATCTATAAATGTATAGTGCTCAAAACAGTGTCTTTGATTGCGTAATAATGGCAATACATGTCACAGTCATCATGCCACTTTGGCAGGTCTGAAGCCTGCTATCACATTTAACTTGGCCCAGGTTTCTTTTAAGGGTCATTGGTTCTTTTTAGATTCACTGATTGATTGCCAATAAAGGCTAGTACACAACAGACCAAATAGAACATAGTTTAGAGGCGTTTTAGACTGTAAATAAATAATCTTGTTTATTCTGTTCTTTTTTTTAAATAGAATTCTGATAGTGTCTAAAATGCCAAGGGCATTTCCAAACTTTTAGAGGTCAATTAAAATAATTTATCATAATTTCTGATCTGTTTAAGTCATTAGCATTGCTTTCAGGGCTTGAATAGAATTTAAGCAGGCAGTTTTGTACCTTTTTTGTATTTCATATGCTGTATAGCTTTGAATAAAAGGAAATGTGATTCATCTTTGAGCTTGCTGATTTGACTCAAGGCTTATAACTCTTTAGTGAAGAGGCTTTTTTTTAATGCCTGTGGAATATCAGGCATTTAATCTATTTAAATGAATGGGAAAATTTCCAATGCTGCTGAAAAAGTGTTGGGCTTTCTTGACTTTCAAGTATACACTATTCTAGCTTTACTGATAACAGCTAAACTTGATTAGTGATAATGAATAAATAAAATATCCAGGTTCATTGCTGTTTTTAATGAAGTGGAGAGTGACTATGTTCACCCAACAGCTCACCTTTGTGCCTTTTAAGGAAGGTACTTAAGTCCAGTTAACCCTCAGGGTGAGTAGAGCAATCCCTGCTATTATTGTCTTGTAGCCAGTAGATTCTGCCTGGTGATGCTCCAGGCTATAAACCCCACAATATTGGTTAACATCGGCAATAACTGTGCCTTCTGGTGAAATTTGTACTAATCCAATGTATAAATAATTTCCTATTTACTTGATTGTATTTTCTGCATACAATGTGTTTTGTTTGGATAAGTTCATTAGATTTAACAGTCTGTGTTTGGGGATGGTTTGGGGCATTTAATAAATCTAGTTTTGTTGTATGTAATTAATGAGCGTAACTGATTGAATTCTTGTAGCTAATGCATCATGTGCTGATTGTTGATAAGATGCAGCACTGGAAGGAAGGAAGGGACGGAGCTTTGCATTCAGAAGCAGCTGCGAGGGCTTATATTCATGTTCTCTAAGTTTAGATTTGTTGTTTTTCAGTTCTTATGTGCAATGATGAAATGTTTCTAGAGTTCAGCAGAGACACATCGGGCTGTGTTTTCTTTGACATTTTGTATCCGTTTATTTTTTTTTTCTGAAAATCAGTTGGTGTTGCATGTATACAGTATAAAAATGAGATGTGTAGATGTTTTTAGCTCGTTTTTTAATTAGTGCTAGATAATTAAGTGTGGGAAAACAGTCAATATGGTTTGATGTTTCCTGATGGCTTAAAAAAAAGATGACAGATAAAAACTCAACAAATAAATATAAACCCTGGTGGATACACAATTAAGATGAGAAACAGACAAAAGTAGAAAAATGCTGTTTGTTACAGTGACTTTACAAGAAGTTAGAGGTGATCGTATTTTAACTACGGTAAAAATCACTGTAATCCTTTAGTGGCTTATTGCTTTTATTAAAGTCTGCAATAGCAATATGATAAAAGAGGAAAACTTCCAATAAATGGCTTTAATACTTTAACTTTAATACTAATTAAAAGGATTCTGTCTTCAACCTTTTGAACGGTAGTGTCTATATGAAAAGCTTTGATCTTGCTGATATTTGGCAACTGGAAAAATACAATATTCATGCTTCTCATCCCTTCATAAATCGATTGTGACCTCATTTCCATGTTCTTAAATTTGGTTTGCATTGCTTTCAGTTATCACTGTCAATCTTTTGATGGTAAATGTCAGTGAATTTCCACTATAGACCAAGCAGTTGAAGACAGGACTTATGTTCATTGGGATAACGATGAAAACAAACATTACTGCGCTGTCTTTCTCACACGTACACACAATACACACACTGACACTACCAATCTAGAACAGCAAACATTTAATAAGTTCCTAAGGGATTCAGTAGCTTTGAGATTCTATACAAAATAAGAATAGGTTGGTGTATTGAAATCTCTTTGCTGCTCTCGTTGCAGATGAAAACATGCCAAGTACCCACCCTAATGTGCACATATCCCTTCCCACAGCTATAGAGATGAAAGATTGGTTTCAGATATAGAATAATTGGTTGATTCATCAAGTAATGACATGAGATATTCATCATTACCATTTATGAGGGCTTAAGGGAGAAAAAAACACATTCATAATAGCATATTTCCATACTACTATAATATATAATATATGTACTTTATATTGTGTGCAGTGTACACAATATACATTACACATGGGTGAGACATTTATTCTACTAAAATTGCCAAAATATGCAGTATACAACAGAAGTGTGCTTTTTTTTATAGACTGGAAAGACCTAATATATTTTTTTCAGAAAATAATAATAATAATAATAAAAATCAGGATGATACAGAGCTCCTGTACTCATACTCGTACTCGTTAAAATGCCCCGATACCAAACGCTGATACCACACAGCATGTGATAAGTGCCATATTCAGACAAAGAAACAGAAAACAGAACAACAGACAGCAGAATGGACTTATTAGAGATTAAGGATGTCTACAAAGTATATGTATGCAATGAATATAATGTTAAACATTCAGTATTAACGTCTGTATAGCTGACGTGAGCGAGCTGATAAAGCATGCTGAGTGGATTGAGCACAATGTTGAGTGAATATACCTTTCATCACTGGAAAGTTTGTAGTTCGGTCAGATATGTCAAAAAAAAAGGAGGTAAAACAATGCACAAATTACATAACAGTAGGGAGAGAGAGAGTGCAATTCTTACCACACGCATCATTTGGATTAAAACTAAATCATAAAAATAGCACTATAGGGGGAATCACTATAAACATCATTTATTTTTAACCTTAGGCATACATGACTTTGTGACAAAAGTTAATCTAGGAGCCTGTGTGAAATGCACTTGGCTGTACTGCCTTCCTTTTCATTCTGCACCAGTACAATACATGCATGCATCACGCGTGTTTTGCTTGCTTGAGTGTTTCTGTATTATATGAGTGGCTTTGGAATATAAATCGTAGCACGTTTCAGATGTGTCTTCAAATGTGACTTCTATTTGTGAAAATATCACAGTTAGGAGATTTATAACGAGTGGTTCTGTGGAATATTACAGCAAAGTGCGTGATTACAGCACTAAGCCGCTGCAATTGAGCAGCTCTAATGCTATTAAATTACAGATGATGAACCACAGAGCAAAAACATGTACAAAGAAAGTAACAAAAACTTGTAAAATACATTTTAATAGGCATAATTAAATGTGAAAATAACCGAAGGATATAAAGTCAAACCAAAAATTATTCAGAGACCAGATATAATTTCTGATATTTTTTTTTTTACTAGTGGGTACAGGACACTTTAGTTTATTTATGTAAGTGAGGCTAGCAAAGCAAAGAAAACTTTGATGAATTATACCCAAAAAATTCTTCATACAGTAGACTACCAGTAAAACTTTGAGTCTGGGAACAAAACTGAAGTTCAGGTTTGCATGAAGCTGGATGACAACATGCCCAGGAGACTACAGGCATCATTAGCCGTGTTTCCACTGTCGGACCAGTGCGAGCCAGGGCTTAAAACGGGCCGGGCGGGCCAGAATAGTGCAGTGTTTCCACTGTCAGTCCTGAAGCACTGCTGCGCTTCACTAAAACACACCCTTTACACGCCTCTCAGGAACAACGTCACGTAACCTCATAATTTCACCAACAAAGAGAAGTTATCAGAAAACTAAGGAATAAGTCACTGGAACATGATAAAAGTGGCCGTTTGTTTGCATGCTTTTTGTTAAATATTCAAATTCAAAAGCATTGATGTTTTACTATAGAATAAGTGATACACTGATCATAATGAATTAATTTATCAGAACTCAAAATTAGTCACACAGAAATACATTTATTTCTATTTTATTTATTTATTTATTTTTAACGCTTAAGCGTTATGAAAATTGCCTGCTTATTCAGTCGAGTTCTGTTTCTCTCAGGACTCGGGTATGATCTGTCCTTTTTTTTCTTCCTTTTTTTTTACTTTGATTATTTTTTTTTGTTTCTGCTCATTTTTCTACCCTTGTATTCGTTTTGTTTCCATTTTTTTCTCTCTCTTTGACTTTTAATCTATTTTCTCTGGTTTTTCTTCCCTTCGCTCTAGCGCCAGCTGATCTCGCTCAGCAATCTAGGCTGCGGCATGTCTGACGCACCTGTTCCCTCTATCTCATTACTCACCCTATTTATTCTGCTTAATTTCACTCCTCCTTGTCAGTGTGTTCTGTGATGTTTGGGTGTTTGGCTTCGCTTCTGTCCTGTTCCTCCTTTCTGGTCAGTACGCTCATTGGTTTGTCTGCCTGGTTGGTGTAACGTGTGCTTTGCCCTCAGAGGATTTCAGACTGCTGTTCTGGTTCTTGACCTGGACTGTTTTTGACCTTGTTGCTGCCCGCCGTTCTCAGCCCTGTCTGCACCTCGCTTGACCCCCCTGTCTGTTCGACCACTCTCCTGCCTACCGTTTGGATTCGTTGCCCCTCCTCTCCTGGCGCTCACGGAGGCTGAGCGCACTACCTGCCCGCTGTGCAGTTGGAAGTTAAGACTGAGCGTTTTTTCCCGTGTTGTTTTTTTTTTGGGACGTTAGGCCTTCGCCTTCCTTCTGTTAATAAAGTAACCATTTTCAGCCTCATCCGCTCTTGGGTCCTTATCTGTCCTGACACCACACACTGACCAAGAATGGACCCAGCGGAAGGCTCAACTTGGCATCAAGGAGCGATGTTGGGCTGTCACGAGATGGAACTGTCTTCCACCCCTCACTCTGTAGACGCCTTGTCGGCTCAAATCGCGGATTTGGTGGGTCGACTCGATCGTCTCACTCGGGAGGATTTCGCTTCACCGCCCCCCGGGCCTCTCCTGTCCGCTTTCTCCTCTGAGCCGAGAGTGAATAACCCCCCCACGTACGCGGGTGAGCCTACTAGTTGTAAATCATTCCTTATTCAGTGCGAGGTGGTGTTTTCTCTACAAGCATGAACCTACGCATCAGAAGTCTCCAAGGTGGCTTATGTCATCTCCCTGCTGTAAGGTAGAGCACGTGATTGGGGTACTGCTGTATGGGAATCACAGGCCAGGTGCTGTTCTGACTTCAGTTCTTTTAAGGCGGCGATGATTACAACTTTTGATCAGTCTGTTTTTGGCAAGGAGGTGTCCCAACTGTTAGCACGTCTTCAACAGGGCAGACGTTCAGTGGCAGATTACTCAGTGCAGTTCCGCTCCCTGGCCACTACTTGTGAATGGAACACCGAGGCCCTTATCGCTTGTTTTTTAGAGGGTCTCAATGACTCAGTCAAAGATGAACTATATGCCCGCAAGGTTCCTGAACGGTTGGATGACGTAATCAGTCTGTCCCTCCGCATAGACGCCAGGAGAGAGCTACGCCGTCGAGTTCGAGCAGACTCCGAGCCAGTCACATTCGCCCCTCCATCCCAGAGTGCCGAGGAGTGTGAGCCTATGCAGGTGGATCGTTTGCGCCTCACGCCCGAGGAGAAACAGTGCCGCCTGTTGGAGGGCCTTTGCCTGTATTGTGCGGCTCAAGGACCCCGAGCTCATTCCTGTCCTGCTAAGGCTGCTTGTTCGCCACAGAGTTAATTTGAGTGGTACTGCCATTTCCCTCACTCACAGGTCACGCACTCATCTATCTGTGTCTCTGTTCACTAAACACTCTTTGTTTAAGGCTTTAGCACTCGTTGATTCAGGAGCAGAGGGCAACTTCATTGATGAGGAATGGGCACGCGTTCGGGATATACCCATCCAATCCCTGCAGTCACCTATAGTCGCTCATGGACTCGATGGCCAGCCACTTATGCAGATTTCTCGGATCACTGATTCGGTGAGTGTTCTTACCTCCGGGAACCACCGGGAAGACCTCAGATTCCTAGTCTGTAAATCTCCGTCTGCCCCTTTGGTATTGGGTCATCCTTGGCTCATTCGTCACGGGCCGAACATTAACTGGACAGACAATTTAGTTTTGTCATGGAGTCAATATTGCCATACACATTGGCTTCTGTCTGCTCTCTCCCCGGTCTCTGTGTCTGTTTCCCTTCAGGAGGAGGAGACGGATCTTTCTCGAGTTCCTGCTTGTTACCATGATCTGCGGGCGGTCTTCAGCAGGTCCCGTGCTGTATCTCTTCCTCCCCACCGACCGTATGATTGTGCCATCGATCTCCTCCCTGGTGCTTCTCCACCTCGCGGACGGCTGTACTCTCTCTCCGCGCCCGAGCGCGAAGCGATGGAGAAGTATTTAAGTGATTCTCTGGCAGCCGGTACTCTTGGGTCCTTATCTGTCCTGACAGTTTCTGTTTATTTGTAGCCACAGTAGCCTATACATCACATTTAGAATAAATGATAATATCTCTATTTTTATAAAAGCTCCCGAACAAAAAAACATTATTATATTTTTATGACAGGCTACATGGAGCTAAACTCTCGAGATGAGACTTATGACAGATAATATAAGTTACTAAATAAATACACGATTGTGATAGAGAATAAGAAGCTGACGTCTGGTTTCTTCAAGTAGTCATATTAACCATGTTTACTGTGGTACTGTTAATGCCTGGCGTGCATAGTCTTTTGCATCGTTTATAAATATTTCTGCCTTGTATGGTGATCATAATCCACATTCGATCAATTTATTTCAAACACTTGTGCTGACTGAAAGTGAGTTTTGAGCTCAACTTATTTAAAAAAGTTTGTAATTTAAATGTTTAATGCTGGTGTTATAGCTGTTAGCTTTCTGAAATGATCCGCGGCACTGACGCTTTATATTTTTAAAAAAGCTCCTGGCGACTGCGACTGGCCCTGGCATGCACTAGCTTGCCCGCTTTTAGCCCGACAGTGGAAATGCAGCTATTAAGGCTAAGGGTAGCCCGACTAAGTCGATAGTTGTGTAAATACTGTCGTACTAACAGCTGTCTGAATAATTTTTGGTTGATTGTAATCCATTACATACCTTTCTACCAAAATTATCTAACATTATCAAGCTGAATTTGTTCGGACACAGTTTAACTCTGAGTTCTTGTCATATTTTATTACCATCTTCTAAACTATAGAGAATGAACTGTGGTAATGTGAGAAAGGTTGAAGGTGTCTGAATACATTTTGGATTGACTATCTATTTAATAAATTAAGTTAACCAGCTGAGATTATACATACTCTTTTGGCAATTTTGGGGTAATAAAGTGTAAAATGTAGAAATGACACAACTGTCCTAATATATATATATATATATATATATTTATATTTATATATATATATATATTAGGACAGTTGTGTCATTTCTATATATAATAAATAAATAAAAAGATTTTAGCATAATTTTCCAACATTATTTCATGTAAATTTTTTTTAATGATATTAGACTCTGTTGACTGTCTTTCAAGACTGTCTAATATTTTTTTTTACTTTTTTTTTATTACAAGGCAAGCTTCGCTAAGGTTGTAAAATATTGTGTGGTGTGACTCCTAAAAAAAAACGTGTTTATAAATGAAGAATTTATGATATTTGTTAAATGAATTAATGAATGAATGTTTTTACCCTTGACAGTAAGAGATTGTTTTTGCAATAAATATCTTATGGTATTTATTTGATGAAAAAAATACAGTAAAAATAGGAAAAAAAATTATATTTGAATATATTATAAAATGTTATTTATTCCCATTATGGCAAAGCTGAATTTTCAGCAGCCACCAGTCTTCAATGTCACGTGATCTTTGAGAAATCATTCTAATATGCTGATTTGCTTTTATTATTTTTAATTGTGAAAACAGATTATTGAAACATTTATTCAGGCGTTTTGATGAATATAATGTTCAACAGAACAGGATTTATTTAAAATAAAAATACTTTATACTATAATTTAAAATCCAAATGCCTTTTATGTCACTTTCAATATATTTAATGTACCTTACTGACCCCATAGTGTATATTTTAGGATGTGAAAAGATTTTTACTTGATGGTTACATCTCCTGACATTTAAAAATGTTCTTAAAAATTGACATAAATGGATTTTGAAACCACCAAGAATATCAAGGATATTTCACTTTGATTTAGAATCTAATCTTAAAGCATTTTCATTTTCTTTATTGTGGACACTCTTACTTGTCACTGACCCATATGTTTATCACATTCATAATGCATAATGCATGTTCAGTGTGTATGGTACAATATGCAGTGCACATATTCCTTTCAAAACAAAGGAAGTGTTTGTGTGCAAGTCCTTATGAGTCAACTGCATCAAAGTGTGTGTACCTCTCTTCTCTGCTGGATTTCCTGAAGGGCAGGGACACTGTCCTGGACACTTCACAGAAATCTGCTTTCCAGAGATGCAAGCTTGATATTCTAGTTTACACTAAAACACACACACACAAAGCTGAGATTAGATAAGTAAAGTACATTGTTGATCGAGGACTAATCTCTTGGTTGATGAAAAGCAATTCAGACAGTATACACATAGAAACACACACACACACACACACACACAGTGACCGTTCTCACAAACAGGTAGTGTGTGTGTTACCTTGGTGGAGTAAGTGTGTCCATCTGTTCCACAAACAGGTGAAGGGTGCACAACTGGACATCTTTTGCATTTCAGAAGTTGTGAGTTCATATTCATGTCCTTAAAACTGCACACACAAAGAGAGATTACCCTTTTAACACAAATAGAACTTAACAATATTGATCTTCAGAAATGCAGCCAGTTTTGATCTGTTCTCTTCCTATGATCTCTTGTTCTGTACTGGTTTTGATTCATCCGGCGACCCCATCAATCTAAATGTCTTTATATTATGAACCAACAGTATACAACATTATTAACATGACAGGATGAATAAGAAAGCTGGTAATTTTGGGTTTCAAAATTATCTTTTGATTCACATAAACACAGTTTGGTCATTCTGGTCAACACAAATCATATTTATTCTCATTTGAAGTGAGCATCTTCATATTTTATTTTATTTATTTATTTATTTGTTTTCTAGACCTTTGCTTTGAATATTATGCTGGACCATAAAGGGCCTTGGAGTAAAAAAAAAGTTGAGAACCAATGCTCTAAAATCACTTTTGACATTATATAAAGCGTTTTCTTTCTTTAAAAGGTTGATAAACATTTTATTTTATTGTTTAATTATACACATTTATATGATAAGCTGCATTTGATATTTTTTCCTCATGTTCACAACCCTGTATAACAGACTTGTGACCCCTTTTTGCATTGCGTGCCTTCAGTTGAGAATGAAATGTCGTTTTCACCCCATATTTCTGTCATTTATACTTCTCTTTTTCTATACTTCTCTTCAATATGCCTATTTGTTTATGTTTCACTGGGCCATTTAAAAAAAAAAAACCAGAAACACATGCTATCACCCCCAACTCAGCACCTGATTAGTTTCATAACAATCACTGTTGACAACTCTAGCTTGCAAAATCCAGGTCAGTGTGTGCCTTATTTTCACCTCAGTCACAAACACACACTCTTTCTCTCTATCTCTCAGAAGAACTCATTTCCCAGATTTGGCAGGCAAGTATGCCCAGTTAGTTCCAGTATAGGTTGACTGGGTAAGAACATAGAACAGCCTTTGTTTCCTCTCAAAAACTTTTTCGCCATACTTGTACCATGAAAATTTACCATGCTAAATCAATGTTTAAAAAATTAAAAAAATGCTACAGCAAGTCCATAACTAGTGCAAATGTTAACCTATTTACATACTCTTAACAAAATCAATTAATATTAGCACATTTCTTTTTGAAAACATCTAAATAAAACATCTTTTGTTATCCACATATGTATTTGTTTAGTTTGCAGGGGACTTGGCTTGGAGAAAATATGGAATTATTACAAACTGAAAACTGGACCAGCTGTTAATTTAATATTTGGTAGCACAGCCATTGGAGAGTTCCAAAACCTCTACTGGCATTCAATATTTTACTCAAACTGCAGTTTTCAGAATTCTCCAGTAGTATTCAATATAAATTACTTCTGGACACACTGTTTTCAACCATTCCATGATGTATGACCGAGATACAGCGGTCTCAAAATGTTTGTAACTCAAGATGTCATGCACAGATTCAAAGCAGCAAGTTTGGCCATACCTGTATGATGTTTTTACTAATGTTTAAGTAATGGGCAGAAACTCTGAGTGTGTAGGAAGCTTACCTCATTCTACGTTGACTAACACAGGTGGGTGTTTGGTAATCTTCAGCCACACACACTTTATGGCGGCCACATTTTATCTTGAGGCACGGGTCTTTGGCAGGGTCCAGAGCTGAAATGCATATAAAAAATAAACTTGTATAGCCTATGTATACAAACAATAAAAACAGATAAACACACAGCAAATACTGAATATGTGAATACTGTTATATATATAGGTCACATGGTGAGAACTCAACAAGAATGAACTGTGCACACTGATAGTGTTGTTTACTGCACACAGTGTTGTTTTAGCACCAGATTTACTGGAAATTGAATTGGCAAACTCTAATCAGACTAATTTAAATACAATGCTGCACACTGGACACGAAGCACTGTGCCATGTCTCAACTAGGTCATCTCACAGGTGTCTCCCAACGAACACAAGGAAACAGTTCAAAACAGTTTATTTAATCCCCAAATAGGCACTTAAGAATGAACAAAGTGGCATCAATGAGTTCGAAGGTCTTTGCTTAAAAAAAGAAACCGCAAACAGAAAGAACAAATGTGATCTGTATATTACTATAGCTTTCTAGTACAAACTTTATTCAAGCCACAGAAAGACAAACATAGAAAAATGCACAGTACCTGATCTTCCAGACTGGGATAAAGTTTAAAGTTTACCCAAAAATCATACATCAATTACTAATTATGTCAATTGTCATTTGTTATTATAATTATTCTCATGTCACTCCAAACCCACAAGACTTTTGTCCATCTTCAAAATGCTTTACAAATAAAATTGATGCTACAAAATGTTCATAAATAAGTCATAAAATATAAAGGGCCCTATTTTAACGATCTAAATGCAAAGTGTAAAGCGCATGGCGCAGGTGCACTCAGGGCATGTCCAAATCCACTTTTGCTATTTTAACGACGGAAAATGGTTGGCGGGCACGGGTGCATGGTCTAAACGGGTTGTCCCTATTCTCTTAATGAGTTATGGGTGTTTTTTGGGTGTAACATGCAATAAACCAATCAGAGTCTCATCTTCCATTCCCTTTAAGAGCCATTTGCGCTCGTGCCATGATGAATTTGCTATTTACACGTCGGAATTTGGCAAGCGCAAAGACAGAACGTGTCTCCGAGATGAAACGGAGCTGCTCAAATACATAGCCTAATTCTTATACATGTGATGACTATCCATTATGACATGTAGGCATATATATATATATACAGTACAGACCAAAAGTTTGGACACACCTTCTCATTCAAAGAGTTTTCTTTATTTTCATGACTATGAAAATTGTAGATTCACACTGAAGGCATCAAAACTATGAATTAACACATGTGGAATTATATATGGAATTATATACATAACAAAAAAGTGTGAAAAAACGTACTCGGTTACTAAACGTAACCTCGGTTCTCTCTAGAAGAGCGAACGAGTACTGCGTCTTAGCTAAGACGCTATGGGAAAAGTCTCTTTTCACGAAATACTGAAGCAAAAAATTATCCTTAATTTTGTATTTTTGTAAAGCGCATTTGCAGCAGTACACAGCCATAGGCGAGACGGCTCGTTCGCTCATTGGCTTGTTCTGCGGCAACTGCACAGCCTATCGAGCGCAGGCTGATGCAACATCAGACCAATAGGGGCGCTTCGCGCCCTTCTTGCCACTTCCCGCCGAAACGGGTGTGGCTCAACCTATAAAAGGAGCTCGAAAAGGCTGACTCACCTGATTTATTTCATCGCCGAAGTGAACCAGAGTGAATCGTACGCACGGCAGAGAACGCAGTACTCGTTCGCTCTTCTAGAGAGAACCGAGGTTACGTTTAGTAACCGAGTACGTTCTCTTACGAGAGCTCTCTCGTACTGCGTCTTAGCTAAGACGCTACGGGAACCCGATGTAAAACGCCGTGCGCGCAGGGATCACACACCAATAAACCTGAAGCAACGCCCAGGATTTACAGTGCACAGTCACCTGAGGGACTCACAGAGAGTCCGGGACAGAAAAGGGGGAAAGCCCTCCGTCCCATATCTAGCAGCATCCGTAGATGCGGCAATATGACATCACACAGCCGAGGCAAGGCCTGACCAATGTGGCAATGCGGGTCTTACGCAATACTGCCCATATAACAGTCGGCAGCGCATAGCGCTCATGAACTCAGAATTCCCCTCAGGGCCCTGATTCTTCTATACCGACAGCAGCCTTGCTTGCAAGGCGGGAACCTCCAGGTTATAGAACCTGATAAATGTAGACGGCGAGGCCCAACCCGCCGCCATACATATATCCTGCAAGGAGATCCCAGTAGACCACGCCTACGACGAGGCGACGCCTCTTGTGGAGTGTGCTCTGACGCCCAACGGGCACTGAAGGCCCCTGGAAGCGTAAGCTAACGCTATGGCGTCAACTATCCATCTGGATAGAGTCTGTCTCGAAACAGCCATTCCCTTGGAACGTCCACCGAACGAGACAAATAGCTGCTCCGTCTGCCGAAAGGCAGCAGAGCGAGACACATAAGCTCTTAAAACCCTGACAGGGCAAAGAAGACTCGAGTCTCCATCCTCCCCTGACACCGGCAGGGCAGACAGGGCAATAACCTGAGCCCGAAACGGTGTGTTGAGGGATTTCGGCACATAACCGTGCCTAGGTTTGAGTATGACCCTTGAGTCATTGGGCCCAAACTCCAAGCACGACTGGCTCACGGAGAGCGCGTGCAAATCACCCACACGCTTCACAGAAGCGAGAGCCAACAAGAATACTGTCTTGAACGACAGATGCTGAAGGCTAACCGATTGGATAGGCTCAAAAGGGGGACCCTTCAAGGCCTCCAAAACCGCCGCGAGGTCCCACATAGGGACTGACGGAGGTCTGGGAGGATTCAGCCTCCTAGCTCCTCTGAGGAACCGGATGACTAAATCGTTCCTTCCTATTGACTGACCGGACGCCGTTTCAGAAAACGCCACGATGGCCGCCACATAAACTTTGAGCGTGGATGGGGCTCTGCCCTTATCCAACAGCTCCTGTAGGAAGAAGAGGACCTCCGTCACCTCACAACTAAGGGGTGAATAACCTCGAGCTGTGCACCAGCTGGAGAACACCGACCACTTCGAGGCATACAGACGTCGTGTCGACGGAGCTCTAGCCTGAGTGATGGTATTAAGCACTCCCACTGCGAGATCAGCGGGTAACCGTTGAGTGCCCATACATGGAGGGACCACAACTCCGGTTGAGGGTGCCAAATCGAGCCCTTGGCCTGCGAGAGGAGATCTCTCCTCAACGGTACCGGCCATGGGGCGACATCTGCTAATTGCATCAAATCTGGGAACCATGGTTGGTTCTTCCAAAGAGGTGCCACAAGCAGTATTGAACATCTCGTTTCTCTCACCCGTTCTATCACCTGCGGAAGGAGGGAGACGGGAGGGAACGCATAAAGCGGGCAGCACGGCCATTCCCGTGACAGTGCGCTTTCGTTCTTGGAAAAGAACGCGGGGCAGTGAGCGTTTTCGTGGGACGCAAAGAGGTCCACCTCCGCCATGCCAAATCTCTCCCACAACAGCCGGACTTTTTGCGGGTGTAGAGACCATTCGCCCGTAGGGACATTGCCTCTGGACAGCCTGTCTGGACCCAGATTCTGCAGTCCAGGCACATGCACTGCTCTCAGCGAGCGCACGTTCCGTCAGCCTGCACAGGTTTCGGGACCCGAGACAGCCCTGGCGATTTATGTAGGACACCACGGACATGTTGTCTGAACGGACTACGACGTGGTGATCCTTGATATGGGGACAAAAGCGCGTCAGCGCGTTCTCCACTGCCAGCATTTCCAGGCAGTTGATATGATGGAGCTTTTCCCGTTCTGACCATAGGCCAAAGGACGGTCTGCCTTCGAGCAGCGCTCCCCATCCCGAAGTGGAGGCGTCCGTCGACACCATTTTCACACTCGGGGAAGTCCCCAGGCTTACACCTGATCGGTACCAGCCGTTCGCTGTCCAAGGTGCTAGAGCCGCAACACAGCTCTGATCGACCTTGAAATGCAGCCGGCCAGACGCCCACGCTCTGCGCGGCACCCGAGCCTTCAGCCAGAACTGCAGGGGGCGCATGCGGAGCAGGCCCAGCCGCAGAACCGGAGATGCTGAGGCCATGAGACCCAGCATCTTTTGACAGTGTTTGAGCGACACAGTCGCGCCGCAGCGGAAAGAACTCGCTGCGCGCTGAATGCCCATCGTGCGCTGTGGTGACAGTCGCGCCGTCATGGAACACGAGTTCAGAACTATACCCAGAAACAGGATCGTCTGACTGGGGTTCAGCAAACTCTTTGCCCAATTGACACTGAGGCCGAGCTTCTCGAGGTGATCGAGTAAAACGGCCCTGTGGTCCACGAGCTCCGCTCGTGATCGGGCCAGAACCAGCCAGTCGTCCAAATAATTCAGCACTCGTATGCCTCTGAGTCTGAGAGGAGCGAGCGCTGCATCCATGCACCTCGTAAACGTACGAGGAGCTACGGACAAGCCGAATGGCAGGACTGCAAACTGGTATGCCTGGCCCTCGAAGGCGAATCTCAAAAACCGCCTGTGGTTTGACGCTATCTGTATTTGAAAATACGCGTCCTTCAGATCTATTGACATGAACCAGTCCCCTCTGCGAATCTGCGCGAGGAGCTTCCTGGTCGTGAGCATTTTGAAACTGCGTTTCATCAATGCCTTGTTCAGCTGTCTTAGATCCAGTATGGGCCTGAGACCCCCGTCTCTCTTGGGCACCAGAAAGTATCTGCTGTACAGCCCCCCCTCGCTTTGAGCTTGAGACACAGGCTCTACAGCCCCTTTGCTCAACAGTTTTGATATTTCGGCCCGAAGTATGTGTGCTACTTCTGTTTTGACCGTAGTTTCGACGCGCGTTGAAAAGCGCGGTGGGCGTCGAGAAAACTGTAGCGAGTAGCCTCTCTTTATAATGCCTAGCACCCAATCCGAAACCCCTGGAAGCGCTGACCATGCATCTGCATGAATGGCTAAGGGCTGGATGCGACACGCGCTCTGTTGACTGGGCAACGGCGGCGCTCGAGTGTGTTGCGCATCTGAGGCGGGGAGCGCGCTGATCACAGCGGGCAGATCGCTCATCCTCGACCCCGTTCCGGTGCTTAACCGACTGGAGGGAGGCTGAGCGGGTCCCGTGGGACTCGATATATCTGCGAGTAACCGTGGGCTGCATGTGTGCACTTTTACCACCTTCAACTCGCCGTCTGCCTGTGCAGAATGTACGTGCACGGGCCTCGTTTTTACAGAAGCCCCGCGCCGTAAGTGACATAGTGTATGTGGGCACTGGGAAGTGGGCACGTTTACTATGCGGCGCGCTCGACCGATCTGTGTCGATCTTATGTGCGCTAGCCCTGTGTGCAGGGCTGTGCTTACATGCGGGGATGGGCACTGGGTAGTGGGCATCGTCACTGCATTTAAAGCACCATCGGCCGTGGCCGGACGAGCGTGCACGGGTTTCGTTTTTACAGAAACCACATGACGCGTGTGACATAGTAATTGTGGGCACTGAGGGGTGGGCACGTTTACTATGTAGTGTGCGCGACCGACTTGAGTCGACATTATGGGCGCAGGCCCTGTGTGTAGGGCTGTGCTTACATGTGGAGATGGGCACTGAGGAGTGGGCATCGTCACAACATTCATAGCACCATCGGCCGTGGCCGGAACACCAGAAAAAACACTCTTTTTGTGAAACATCTGGGTAGCCGTGATAACGGCTTTTGTGTGCAGGCAAGCGGGCACTCGTGCGGGCTTGCGCATTGCAGAAGACACTGAGGTAGTCACAACTCTTGGAACGGCAACAACGGCGCGCTTGGGTGAGAGCTCGGCCGCAGCGGAACTTGAACACCGGCGCTTTCCCAGCAGTGCTAGGATGCTTTCGGGGCTTCTGGCTTCATCGCAATCCTCTGCCGCGGCTCCCGCGGCGCGGGGCGACGGCTCGAAGAGCGAGAACGGGGTCCCGAGCTGCGTTGCTGACGCTGTCGTGATGGCGCAGCAGGAGGCGGTGGGCGTGACTGAGAGCTCTGTGGGGCCGGTCTAGAGCGGCTAGCTGCAGAACTGGAGCGCTTCGGCAAGAAGTGCTTGAGCGCCTGTGAAGCTTTCTGGTCCTCGGCGAATCTCTCCACAAACTCGTTGACGGAAGATCCAAAGAGGCCGGCAGGAGTTAGCGGAGCGTCAAGAAACGCAGCGCGCTCAGACTCCTTGATGTCAGAAAGCGTCAACCACAAATGCCTCTCAGCCACCGTAACGGAAGCCATAAACCATCCCATGGCCTGTGCAGTGGACTTAGTAGCGCGGAGGGAGAGATCCGAAGCACTCCTCAGATCCGCGAGACAGATCGCTTCAGGTCCCATCTCATCCAGCTTGCGGAGAAGATCGCCCTGGAAAATCTGTAGCGTCGCCATGGTGTGTAACGCAGACGCAGCCTGCCCAGCAGCAGAGAATATCCGTGCGAGCAGCGATGATGTCATGCGGCAGGCTTTGGATGGCAACGCCGCCTTAGTCCGCCGTCCAGCAGAGGGCGGGCAAAGGTGCGCTGCTATAGCCTGTTCCACCGGCGGAAGTGACAGGTAGCCTCTGTTCTTAGCACCGTCCAGTGTGGAGAATGCTGACGAAACAGATGAGCGGATTCTCGCCGAGAATGGAGCATCCCAAGCCTTCGCCACTTCTTCGTGAAGCTCAGGAAGAAAAGGGGCGTGTTTTGAGCTTGAGGAAGAGCGCTCATCCGGAAGATAGCTACCATCCAGCCGGGAACGTGAAGGGGGCGCTGGTGCAGACCACTCGAGGCAGAGGCTCGCCGCGGCCAACGAGAGTACACGCATCAGCTCCTTATCGATATCCCCCCGTCTGCTGGGCCTCTGAGCAGCGGGCGCGAGATCCACGGAGCTCACCCAACCCTCACTGCCCGAAGCAAGCAGAGAGCACGTGTCTTCTTCCTCCGACGCGGGCCTGAGATCCACTTCCTCCGATGACGCGTCGGCAAGCAGCGGACGCTGAGCATCGAGAAGCGATGCAGGGGAGACCGGCGAAGCAGAGGGAACCGGCGAGCTCGGCCGAGCTGGAGGCGGTTTGGTAGGCGCTGCGAGCGGCGCTTCTTACGGCGCAGCGGATGATGCAGGCTTCGAGATGGATGCCAGGCGAGTCCTCAGAGTCACCATAGGCATCAACTCGCAATGAGGGCATCCGCCATCAGCGAGCGCGAGCGCTGCATGGTCTTCACCCAGACAGGAGACGCAGATGACGTGACGATCTCCTTCGCTGAGCGGGGTTCTGCACGAGCCGCACGAAGGCATCTTTAAAAAGACGCAGCTCTTTTGTGAATGTGCGTCGCAGGGCGAACACACACACAGAATATTACAGAACAAGGATTGTAAAGGATATGGGCGCCGGATAGCGCAGCAGGAACGGCAGTGGAAGGCGGCGGTGCCAGCGGCTTCAGGATGGCTCGTCCTGCTGATATGCTCTTCCAGACGGCGCTTGCTTCCTCGTGATCCAGTGATGCGTGAGCTTCGCTGAAGAGATGAAAAATCAGGTGAGTCAGCCTTTTCGAGCTCCTTTTATAGGTTGAGCCACACCCGTTTCGGCGGGAAGTGGCAAGAAGGGCGCAAAGCGCCCTTATTGGTCTGATGTTGCATCAGCCTGCGCTCGATAGGCTGTGCAGTTGCCGCAGAAAAAGCCAATGAGCGAACGAGCCGTCTCGCCTATGGCTGTGTACTGCTGCAAATGCGCTTTACAAAAATACAAAATTAAGGATAATTTTTTGCCTCAGTATTTCGTGAAAAGAGACTTTTCCCGTAGCGTCTTAGCTAAGACGCAGTACGAGAGAGCTCTCGTAAGAGAACTAAAAATATGTCATATTCTAGGTTCTTCAAAGTAGCCACCTTTTGCTTTGATTACTGCTTTGCACACTCTTGGCATTCTCTTGATGAGCTTCAAGAGGTAGTCACCTGAAATGGTCTTCCAACAGTCTTGAAGGAGTTCCCCGAGAGATGCTTAGCAGAGGCCAGGTCATCTGGCGCAGCACCCCATCACTCTCCTTCTTGATCAAATAGCCCTTGATGCCTTCAGTGTGACTCTTACAATTTTCATAGTCATAGAGTAAAGAAAACTCTTTGAATGAGAAGGTGTGTCCAAACTTTTGGTCTGTACTGTATATACATATATATAGTGCGTCCCTGTGTTTAATAAGCAGCGTGTACGTACTTCATATAACAAAGAAAAACATTGCGCCAGACTTTTATGGCAGGTTTGAGCTGGTCTATAGCGCAGTCTATTTTCAGCTCCTTAACACACCTCTTTTTTAGACCAGCACACCCATGGGCGCAAAAATTAGCGCAAATGCATTTGGTAATTAAACGACGTGGCGCTGGACGGGAAAATACTAACGCCGCCGGACTGAAACTAGCAAACACACTTGCGCTGCGCCTTGCGTCGCATTGCACCGGGAGTATGATAGGGCCCAAAAATTTCACTTACAAACACTGATCAACACGTATACTGTATGAAGCACATCAAATATGATAAACAGAAGCACAAACATACAGGTGCTTCTCAATAAATTAGAATGTCGAGAAAAAGTTCATTTATTACAACTCAAATTGTGGAACTCGTGTATTAAATAAATTCAATGCACACAGACTGAAGTAGTTCAAGTCTTTGCTTCTTTTAATTGTGGTGATTTTAGCTCACATTTAACAAAACCCCACCAATTCACTATCTACACAAATTAGAATAAAAATTCATAAAATAATAAAAAATAAAATAAAAATAAAATAAACATAAAATAAAAAAATAAATAAAAAAAAAACATTTAGTGAATTGTTGGCCTTCTGGAAAGTATGTTAATTTACTGTACATGTACTCAATACTTGGTGCTTTTGGCAGTGTGGGCAGGTGCCAAATCCTGCTGGAAAATGAAATCAGCATCTTCAAAAAGCTGGTCAGCAGAAGGAAGCGTGAAGTGCTCAAAGATTTCTTGGTAAACGGGTGCAGCGACTTTGGTTTTCAAAAAACACAATGGACCAACACCGGCGGATGAAATTGAACCCCAAATCATCACAGACTGTGGAAACTTAACACTGGACTTCAAGCAACTTGGGCTATGAGCTTCTACACCCTTCCTCCAGACTCTAGGACCATGGTGTACAAAATGAAATACAAAACTTGCTATCATCTGAAAAAATGGCTTTGGACCAATGTCAACAGTCCAGTTCTTCTTCTCCTTTGTTCCACTTAATTCTCTGTTAACATGCTTGGATACAGCACTCTGTGAACAGCCAGCTTATTGCCAATTAATTTTTGTGACTTACACTCCTTGTGAGGGGAGTCAATGATTGTCAGAGACCATTTTGAAGTCTCAGGAAACCTTTGCAGGTGTTTTGAGTTGAGCAGATTGGCATGTCATCATATTCTAATTTGTTGAGATAGTGAATTGGTGTGTTTTTGTTAAATGTGAGCTAAAATAATCACAATTAAAATAACCAAAGACTTAAACTACTTCAGTCTGTGTGCATTGGATTTATTTAATACACAAGTTTCACAATTTGAGTTGAATTACTGAAATAAATGAACTTTTCCTCGACATTCTAATTTATTGAGATGTATCTGTACTTGCTTATGACAGAAGAACCAGTGAGTTTTGTACTCACGTGTGATGCAAACACATTTCAGCTTCCACAAAAACAAATAAGGTTTGCTCTTGTGTTTAAAGCAAGTATGTTTGGGCTTCTTTTGACCATATCTGATGTGCTCTGCAGTAGGTATGTGCACTAATCAATGTTAAACTGGTCAGTTTATATGGATTACTTTTACAATGTCTTCATAATCATTTTCAAGCATCAATTTATTTATTTTTTTTGTCCTGGACCTTCAATGGAGTTCCAAAAACCTCCCAGGTTTAATTGCAAATGACTTCACTTGTGTTTTGAAGATGAACGGTTTAGTAAATTCAACAACTGAATAGCAAATGTAAACTTCTTTACTAAGAAACACTTAACTACAAGAATTATGTTTCTCAGGTGCACATTTCTAGAAAAAAATTGTGAAAGACACATACAGCTGCAGTCATATATATGCTATGATCTGTCTGATTGTGTGCGTAAATAAGAATTCTATTTCTGTTATAGCCTGAAATGGGGCAGTAGCTAATGCTCTGTGACGAAAAGTAAGTGAGAAGGACGAATAGAGAAGAAGAGAGAGAGAGAGAAAGAATAACAGTCCAAATGCCATTAAGTGCTTTTATAGTCCTAAGAGGCTCACGCACATGCACAGAGGAAGAAAGACAATATAACATACTCATCCTTTACCTTCCCCTTGTCAAAGTACAAACACACACACATCCACACTTTGAATGCTCTATGACCTCACATGGTAAGAGCCTTAGTCAAATCCTGCACAGGCTTTAGGGCTTATCCAATCCCAATCTCATCAGCACCTTCCGAGTCCATTGTCCGTGTGTGTGTGTGTGTGCGACAAAATCTGTGATTGATTTGTGCATCATCATCTTGGAGTGTGATCAGAATCCATTTTAAATGGCTGTACTTGCTTTTTTTGACTCAATCAATGCTCTATCAATAGTGATTTGCATAAATATCAAAATCGTGATGAATATTCAACGGGCTTCTAATGACTTTCAAATATGCATAATATCGTAGGATTTACTGCACACTGAGAGCTTGATGTGATAGAGAGTCTTAAAAAGCAGTTTTCTCATTTTCTCAGACAGATGTAGCATGATGATACGGGTATTAGGACACAGCATGTGACTGTGAATTAGCACAACAGCTGAGTTCTTACATATGCCTGATTAACATCCACTCAACACTGATAACTGACAAGATCCTATGGCTCAAAGGAGTAGAGATTCAGATCTTCCATTTCCAATGACCTCAATAAAATGAATAGGCTATAATAATAATAAAAAAAACTTTTTATCAGCAAATCTTCTGCTACTTCTTTTACAAATAGAATTGCAAGTTCCTTTTCCTATCTAATCCTTGGAAGAGTTGCTAATGTTGGCATATTATGTTCTTACTGCCTAGAAGCACAAATCCTGTACATGAAGTATATGGTACCACAATCCTTTGTTGTGATTGTTTGACACATTTCAGGATGTTGATTAAATTTCTATAACTGCATGACTATGATTTAGTTATCGTACTGGTGTGGTCATCATTGCTTTGTGAAATTTCGCAAATGGAAATGGTTTTTGTGCATTCATCTTTAAATGCAAATGAGCTGCTTTTCCCTGCCCTCTTTTCCAGAATACAGCTCATGCCTCAGATACTCTGCCAAAACAAAACATCTGCTTAATTTTGATCATCATGTCTATTGCACTGATCATCTAACTTATTTGTATGCATTTTAAAGCCATATCAATTTAAACTTCTGATATACCGTTTTCTGAGCAAAAAATAGGTCCCCTTTAAATAAATTAACTGGCAAAGCAGTGCTGCATTACATGCTATGACTAGTTTTCAGAGAAAGCAATTTGACATTTTTCAAAACAAAAAAGTTATATATAAAAAAAATCTGCTAGTGCAGTAAGACATGCATGATATGACAACATAATCAATTAAAACAAGGGTTAATCTTCTGTTTTCCTTCTCAAGTAAATGTATCTTGTATTAAGGATTTTATGTATGTTTACCAGTGTTGGAGCAAGTTAATTTTAAAAGTAATGCACGATTACAATATTGCGTTACTCTCTAAAAAAGTAACTAATTACATTACTTAGTTACTTTTTTATAGAAAGTAATGTTACTTTTGAGTTACTTTTTAAATCTTGGCAGGGTTTGCTTGTTTGTATGTAATATAAAAAGTTCTTCTTTTACAAATGTAAAAGCCTTTTCACAATAAAAGTCAAATTAATATGCCTCCAGCTGAAGGAAATGTAAATTCATGTTTGTACACTAGAGGGCGCAGCTCAAACAAATTGCATAAAGAATATGACACAGGAGAAGAAAGTTCAACACTATTCAGTAGTAACAAAATAAAAATAAAAAACACACAAATGTGTCATTGCTTAGTATGGTTAAATTGTATCATTGAAGGTCAGTAGCAAAGACATTGGTTGATAAAACTGAATTAAATACATAAATTATATTTGTATTATTTAACCCTTAAAGACCTAGAACATTTTTGAGGCACTTGACACACAGCAAAAAAAAAAAAGTAACTTAGATTTTTGTCGAAAATGAGTTATTGATATTTTTGGGACATTCAAGACATCCTTTATCATGTGTAGTATCTTGAGTCAATTTAATTTTGTTTTTCCAAGAAAATAATGGGTCGTCTCAACCATAACTTCAAAAAGCCTCGGAGAAACCAAGGCAGAACACAGTATAACACCAGTTACCGCTCTTTCACTTCATTTGGAATCCTTCATATTGAGTTACAGCGTTCTGACTCTGTTTAGCCGCACATCAATATTAAGTTACGGTGCAGGTTTGGAGTTATATGGTGTTCTGCCTTTGTTTTACTTTCCATTAAAGTATGCCGCATTTTAATTACAGAGTAGACAAACGAATTAGATCATGATCTACCAAACAGCTTCATATAACAAAGCACTGTAAAAACTAAATACCTTAGCAGCAATACGTAATCGTGAATAACCTTTAAAAAAATTTAATCCACGAGAATGAATGAATTGCCAGAATTTTAAGAAAAACATAAGCAATAATTGGGTGTTTTTTACTGTGTACTCGTGAACTTTGGATTTTTTCTTTAGAAAGTTGTATCTGGGTGTTTTACACTTCCAAATAATATTTTGTCTACATATAACAATCCCCAAGCAAGTTATAGCCATTTATTACAATATTGTTACAAGCGCTTTTCAGTGAAAAACAGGTTTATTTAGTTTACTAACAATATAGATGTGTCCAAAAAATATTTAGAATCGATTTTACTGGGACATTGCCTAGTGACACAAAGACACAAATTCCAGTGCCTTATCTGGTATGTAACGCTGTTACATCCTTGTTTTTGGTTTGTTTTATTACAAAGTACTCAGTCGTGTGTTTTCTGGGCTTTTTCAGAGAGTTCTCTCTTGCAAATGTGTTATTTTGTTTTTGTTTTCATGCACGCATGACAGACTTTACTTTCACGTTGTGTTTGTTCAAATTTCCAATGAAAATCCTAACTGGTGGTTCAAGAGACCAAAACTTATGTTTATTGGTTGAATATGGGACAGTTTGAACCAATCTGGGCATGGGGTGGGACTTGGGCTGCATAATCATGGTTGCTGAAAAGAAGTTGTGCACATAAGAGCGTTTTAGGGAACAAAAAATTGAAAAAAATGACAGCCCTACCTTGATCGAATGGTTTTCCTGGGCTCCATGTTCCTGGTTCCTAAAACAGAAAACAAAAGTTGATTAACAGAAAAGTTGATCAGCAGCCTTTGTTTAATTTTTCTGAGCTTTAGTATGATCCAGTACATAAAGTAATCAGGTTTGTATGTATTTTTACATTTCTTTTTTCATTGTTATGCTTACTTACAAGCAATTACACTCAGTGTAGACTGCATTATAATATTATCATGCAACTACAGCAGTATTAAGGAAACATAATGTAAACTTGGAAAAATTTCCTGTCAAACAAACAGGCAGATTGGAAAGACTGTTTCAATGGAAAAACAAATGCACAATCATACAAACCTCCACCTCCTGATTGTAGAGGAAGCATTGTGGGGAAAACAAATAAACATTAAACAGAACATTAAACACACATCACTTTAACAATACAACACAAAATAGACCACAATAAAATATGCCAGAAACAAAGAAATAATCATGAAATGCATATATATATATATATATATATATATATATATATATATATATATATATATAGATTGGCATTGTGCCTGTTTATACTGGGCTATTTGTTACCTGTCAGATTCAATAATTGGTCTACTCTTGTCTTCATGCTTAATTAACTAAGACAGTTAATATGTCAGTTTCCATCAAAGGCCCATCGAAGAATGATAGTACCATATGGTGACACAAAAACAGATATGGATATGATATGGCAACAGTCGGGTCCTCTTGCAGTAACACATTTGATGACTGCCAATTCTTTCTCTCCTTCATCTAAATGTGTGTTTGCGTGTATGGCATGCATGCAAATGCATTTAGGAATAAACAACAGCACATGAAATCCATTACAGCATCTCCATTGGTCATTCATAATATCCCTTCCATTCTTTCCCGCTCACAAAGAACTTTATCTTTCTCAGCCTCACTGCGTGTAAACACTGTCATTGTTCTTTTTCTCCTGTTTGTGCCTCCATTTCAGCAGCTAAACACAGCTGCCAACCGATCTACACCTAGATGGCTCTTGATTTTGTGCATTTGTTTTTCTGCCTCACTTTATGCCTTTATGTACAGATTATTGTATTCATCTAAGACCTACACAGTGGGAGCAGGATAGAAATAGAAATAGTTTCCATTATGTTGCAAGCATTCATTTTTATGAAAACCATGTGATAAAAGCCATGGCTTTCGGAGTGAATGGAGGGGTCAACTGCTGTCTTGCATGTTGCTGATGTTTTAAAGGGATACTCCACCCCAAAATGAAACTGTTGTGATTAATCCCTTAGCCCCATGTCGTTCCAAACACAATCTTCGGTGCACAATTTAAGATATTTTGGATGAAAACCGGGAGGCTTGTGATTGTCCCATTGACTGCCAAGTAAATTATACTGTCAAGGTCCAGAAAAGTATGAAAGATATCATCAAAATAGTCCATCTGTCATCAGTGGTTCTATCTGAATTTTATGAAGTGACGAGAATACTTTTTGTACACGAATAAAACAAAAATAATGACTTTATTTAATAATTTGTCTAATTGTGTCTCTCCGCATCATTGTAGCGCCATTCTGGGCCTTGACAGTAGAGGTCTTCACGGGTCAAAAAATTTGTGCATGAACCCGAAAGAGACCCGTAATGTACTACACCGAACCGACCCGGACCCGTCTAATATTTCAAAAGCTGGACCCGAACCCGCCAGGAATCCACTCATTATTTCAGCTTCAAAAGTCCACTTGATGTCACGGTAACAGCTGAGAAATTCAACTGTGCACATGTACATTCTGACTCGAACTAACTCGCATAATAACTTCGACTGTTTGCCCTTTTGAACTATAATAAGGATTGCTCCTTCAGTGCCATGGCCGCTGACGTTATTTATTTGCTATCATCTTTGTGCTCTCTGCCCTGCGTCGAGTCTGAATCTGACCACTTAAACTTTACGATTAAACGGTTCATTTATATTATTATAAAAATGGGAGAAAATGTAAAGTGCGGTTTGTCCCTCACTGGTTGCCATAAAACATTACACGCGCTCGAGACTGCACCGCACATGCGTGCTAGCGGGACATTCTAAAACGCTTAACGTGAAAAATGCTTAATATGGCTTAATGTACTAAGACAGTGATATTAACAGACCAAACGCACTGAACATTATATTAATAAAGTATACTATCTATAAAACATCAGATGAGCCCTGAATATGGATGCAACTCGTTTAATAACACTTTAAGCCTTTTCCCATAGAAAACCGTTATAAGAAAACGCTTAATGTGGCTTAATGTACTAAGAAAGTGACTTACGGTGATTTACGTACGGGTCCCGGGTCGTGTCCCGGGTTGACGGGTCTCGGGTGCACCGTGAAGACCTCTACTTGACAGTGTAATTTACTTTGAAGTCAATGGGACAGTCACAAGCCTCCAGGTTTTCATCCAAAATATCTTAAATTGTGTTCCGAAGATGAACGAAGCTTTTACGGGTTCGGAACGACATGGGGGTAAGTGATTAATGACAAAATTTTCATGTGTGATGTAACCCTTTAAACGTACATTCAGTAGAAGGTAAGGTATTTAAACTCTTTATTTTGAGAGTTACAATAATAAGAAAAAAAAATGAACAAAACTAAAACACATCAAATTCAAAATATATATTTTTTAAATCATTTATTTTTGCACAAATTATAATTTTTTTATTTATTTGTTTGATTGATTGTGTTTAAATAAAGCAATATTACTTAACGCTCAGAAGGAAACCATATACTGACTTTCAACTTAACATTTATTGAATATAATAGGCTAGTTTCATTTAACAGCATTTGGACTGTTTACATGTCTTGCATGTTTTGCTTTTTTCCTGGCTAAGGTAAGGGTTTCATTCTCTTCTGATTAATGTGTGTGTGTACGCGTATGCTGCATGCTCCATTAAGACATCAAACCTCTCTACAGCTCTTATATTGAGAGCGGCTGCTGCTTCACATCTCACACAATCAAGAACAGGAACAGCCTCCAAAGTAGTAAACATCTGCTGTGAAATCACTGGAGTGGGTTTATGAAGTCTAGACACTGCTTAAATAAGCATTATTTAAAAAAAAGAGTTGCACTTGTAGTGGACTTAAAAAAAAAAAACCCTGTACTTGCAGATATAATATTAATGAAATAAAAGACCACTTAAGTGTAGTTAAAGAGAAGACTGTTTCCCACACTTAAGTACACTTTTAAGTAGTAAGAATAATTATTTGTAATAATGTAGATTAAAATGTAATTTTGATTTGTATTTATTTTTAAACCATGTTTCAAAAATCTTTTATCGTGATTTAAATAAGTATAAAAAGTAAAAGTCTGTGTCAAGTACTTAACTATCATTTTAACTGTAATGTGTAATACAATAACACATTTGAAGGTAATACATATATTAAACTGCAACTTAACTACAAAAATCTAATCACATGCCAATCAATAGAAATTACACCTATCTTACATGTTATCATTTAGTTTGCCATAAACGCTTGTCAGTACATTTCACAGGATATTTTAACCATATTTCAAAACAAAGTAATTATGTAATTTAATAAATATACACTTAAGTCCTACTTAAAAGGGTAAACTAAAGTTCAGCTATACTGTATGTATTCTAATACATTTTCATTTAATTGCAGTTAATATGCAATTAGGTGTCCAAAATCAGGACTATTCAATTCACACTTAAGTAGTGTATTTTTAAAAAAGTATATTATATTTATTTTGTCAAAAAGTGATCTTTAAAAGTAAGCAAATGTCTTCACCTGTAGCTCAGCGTCTTTTTATCTGATCCTTCCTTCCTCTGCAAAAAATAAATCACTTCTCAGGGATTTATAAAGTCAGATTATATTGTACTGTATTGCATCTAAATCTATAGTAAATAATTAAAGTGTGCAATATGGATCATTTTGTTTCATTTAAATATACTCTCTATCACTACCGTTCCCATACTTCAGACACATATACACAAACAGATTAGCATAGTCTAAGCACTATAAATCATGATTATTTCCACTGTAATCACTTTAAGGGCATTTCTCAGTATACAGAGGGATTTTCTTGGGTATTATTAGAAGGCTTTTAAACATATGTTGAATGAATAACCAATAAAGAAACAGAGCAACATTAATCTGTTAATTCTAAGAAAAATACAACATTAAACCAGACAGTGGATAGAAATATCCCATTCTTATCATCACCATGCACATTTAGCATATTGAGGAATAGGTCAGTGTGTGTGTGTGTGTGTGTGTGTGTTTGTGTGTGTGTGTGTGTGAGAGAGAGAGAGAGAGAGAGAGAGAGAGAGAGAGAGAGAGAGAGAGAGCGAGAGGGCGGCCAGCATGACAGCAAGGTGGCTGTTCTCTCATGCAGAAAGTGCCGGAAGCATCTCACCCTTCTGACATCATTCATTCTTTATGATTCTCTCTCTCCCTCCCTCTCTCTCTCTCTCTGTCCAGTCTTTAACCACATATGCATTCACAAGGGCACCACAAACCGGAACATGCAATCTTACAGAATGCAGATAGAATTAGAACCAAATTAGTCCATGCCAATCTAACACCAGATGCTATGTAATACAAGCGACAAAAGCTAACGATTCAGGGGCGTTCAAGCTTATACAGCGATTTACAGTGACAAAATCATTCATTTATAAAGACAGCTGACAATTTCCTGCAAAATGAGTGACAGCCACTCTTGGCAATGCTTTATGCAAATGAGAACTGATTAGATGAGGTTACTCCCATTTGGACTGCTGATCAGTGCTCAGTAGACTAATTTGAAACTGAAGCTTTAAAGTATAGTCATCTCCTATTTAAACTGCTATTTATGCTATAGTCAAGCTGCTCTTTTCAAAAAGTAATTAGCTAAACTATAAGCTAACAAAAAATGCTACTGCACTGAAGCTACTAGAACAGTTGTTTTCAAGTTGGATTCAGAATTTGGCATTTATATTAATAAATATACTGTAATTTTTTTAAGTCGGAATAAGGGTTAAAACGGTCTTGAAAAACCCTAAAATTTCTTGGAGATTTTAAAATTGTGAAAATTTTTACTTTTCTACAACAAGTATAGATGTTTCAACTTATTTCAAACTCTAAAATATTTTATCCTTCAGAAATAACTGAGAAATTGCTGTTTACATAACCACAAACTGGGAAAAAAATAGTAAATTAATTGATTTTAACGTTAAAATCAGCGTTAAAACCAGAAGAATATTCAGTTTTTGAAACTTCTTGTTTTATTCAGTTATTTAATATTTTGTCACTTCTAGTATCCAGAATTATCAGGGTGGATTCATGAAGGTTGAGAACCACTGCACTAGACCTTAAATATATTTAAAAAGGTAAAATAAAAGAAATGCTATAAAAATTAGATGTATTGATCCAGTCTGGTTTTCTTTCTTTTATTATTTTTTTTTTTGTATTGACTGGGGAAGGTAGTCTGTATTTATTCTTTAGAATCTACTATTATACTACTAAAATAGTAACTAGTATATTAGCATATCTGCAATCAACCTCACAGAAATTCAGCTGCACACAGGCAGACTTGTGTATGAGTGCTATTAATGTACATTAATTTTCCCTCACCAAAATCTAACATAGCTGATACTAATCATGATGCTAATTGGACCTTGAATGATTAGTCATCGCCACTTGAATCTTAATTTTTTTTTTTTTTTTACCATAAGATTGCATTGGTCTAAAATTACTCCACAAATCTGTAAATTAATCATCAAATAACTTTTGACTTCCTGTGATTTTGTCATAACACACCACAGCTTTGGTTTGTAAGGCAAAGTTAGGTCCAATTAGCATCATGATTAGTATCAGCTATGTTAGATTTTTGGTGAGGGAAAATTAATGTACATTAACAGCACTCATACACAAGTCTGCCTGTGTTTTTGTGCCCATGTGGGCTGTCCTAAGGGCTATTTTCATAAACATGGTAAAATTTCTCCTCTCTCTCTCCATTAGCTCAAGCCCTAGAGCAGACTGCCAACCTCCATTCCATTAAGAGGACAAAGAAAAGAGGGTGAATAAGAGAACAGAGCGATAGACACAGAGACAAAACTATAAGGATGAAAGAGAAAAAGGAAGATACAGATTACAGAGAGTGAATTAGTTATCTTCAGTTAATATATATTCTTCAACACAATCTCTCAATATGCTTGTACAGGAGTTTATGAAACAAACTTCAGAGTAAGAAACACTACCAAGTGGATGAAAAAAGTCCAAATGTCCCAAAACCAGTAATTTAACTCTAGAATATAATCTGGAAATCACATTTTTATCCTCAGCGGTACTGTATTGTCTCAATAATATTGCTAATGTCTTTGTGGGGAAGATCTAATAGTGATTTCCCAGGGGGACATTTTTATCGCACCACTCAAAATTAATCAAGCAGTCCTACAAATGAATAAACAGGAATGTTTGTTGCTTTAAAGCTATGGTTCTCGAACATTTTCATTCGAAGACCCTCCGTTTAAAAAAATAATAATAATAATAAAATTGAAGCCACCCTGCTCCCATGAACCATGGTAAATTTTGTGATTCAAGACATTACAAAAACTGTATGTCCTTCAATAAGAACAATCTTATATAACAGTTGAAGGGGGAAAAAATAAGATTGCATTTTACATTTTGATTTTAGTGAATGTGTTTTGGGGAGTTTTAATTTAGATTATTACTGGATTATTTTAATATACTTCTAAGATTTTCCTTTTGTGTTTAATACAGAAAAAAAGGGCCTATTACAATATGTAAAATAATGAATATGTAAAATATGTCAAATTATTATTTCTTTTACAATTTTATTTTAATCTTGATGAAATGACAATTTTATTGATAGACTTTGTAAACAGAAGTAACATTGGCTTTTATTTTGAGATTTTATCAGATATATTAAATGCTACCAAATAATCCATTAGTAATCTGACTGATGCCTCAATCAGACTCAAAAGCCTTCATATAAACACCTCAAAAGATCTGACTGAGCTCAAGAATTTAGATTTGATTGGATTCATTGGTGTAGACCTGCAATAATCCTAGCAATAGGAAAAAATAAGCATGTAAATATATGAATCAGAATATTTTGTTAATCAGATTAAAAAAATACCTAACATACATGCACAGTGCACAGCATACATTTGACATCCTTCATGTATATCAATTTATATTTATGTCTTACGAACTGGTCAGTGAAGAAGGACTGAATGTTTATAAAATATTTGGTAAAAATTCTTTTTAATTTTTTTTTTTTTTTACACACACACATATGGCACTGCAGATTTTTCTTTTAGTGAGATAAGGTCCTTCCTGTCGCTAGGATGTTTTCCAGATTTTGGTGTCCTTTACACCAAAGTCAAACACATTCTCGTAGATTGGCTGTGTTTCTCATTCAAGCCTCTCACAAAGTCATAGAAAATTCTCCATACTCTTTTCCTACCTCTTTTGGTGACATTAGCCTGAAGTTGATAGAGTGTTAAAAATCTCACTATAGCACAACTGACAGTGGAGTCAAGAGTGTGTGCATGTGTGTGTGAGAGATGTTTGACACTGCAGGGGGATCACTGATGGCCATTTTCAGCCTGTCAATCTCACAAACCCACACATATACAGACATTTCACCAAACAAAAGTTTGATAGCCTGTGCTTCCCATACATGTGCAGTGTCTCAGAACTTAAATATGATTGGGGCTCTGTGATTTTAGGGCTCAGAGTCTTTCAGTTATCGCTTAGCTATAGTTGATTAAAGGAAAAATCTTGTTGAGCTGCATTTGCTGAACAGGTAATCTGCATAAATCACTTTCTCTTTAATGATGGGCTGAAGTGCCACATAAAAAGTAATCTTTGATGTGCCTTTGGCTGCGAAGCTGGAAAAAAAGAAGCACGAGAAGACGATTGAGAGAGAGAGTTTTCATGTGTGCATTCCCCGTAAAATAAAAAGTGAATTATGTTTTATCCAGCACATGTGATTTTTGAGTTGCAGATTAAGAAATGTGAATCACTTTAACTTCTAAAACACAAAATTCCCTCTAAACTTGCCTAATAGAGTTCACCGAACAGTTTATTATTGAGCAATGCTGCTTATTTATCAAGGGTTTTTAAGTTCCCAGCATGCATGCATAATGAAATTATTTTATGGACATTGTTACAGAATAATTGTTGTAATGTTTGTTCTTAAAGGGATAGTTCACCCAAAAAGAAAGATTATGTCACCATTTACTTGTATTGTGCCAAACCTTTGTATTTCATTTGTGCAGAACACACAAAAATATATATTTCTTTTGACAGAATTTTTGGGTGAACTAATATCGAAGTAGTTATTTGTTTTATGGCCATACTGATGCAGTCCATCCTTTTTTCTAGTGTTTGTTGATTGTCATGAAGCAATTTTGTGAAAATTGTCGTGGCCACTGTTAACTACTGCACATACAGTAATATCTTTGCTTTGCAAAAATGAAAGCAAATAAAAATCTCAAAAGGTGGCTGATTTTTTTAACAAGAACATATTGGCTGAATGAGAGCAATAAAATTCAAATCATCTGAATGAAAGTAGCATTATACAGTTATTACGAATCTTGGGTATTAAAATGTCAATGCATCATGACTTTCTTGATATTTAAATAAAACCGCAATGCCATTGGTGTTTTGTTTCTTGATTCTACCAGTTTAAAAGTGTTTGTTTTTATTGGCGTTCCCATAAAGTACACTTAAATAATTGACTGAAATTAGAGTGTGTACACAGTAAAAGAGAGGGGGAGAGAGACAGAACAATCAGGTAGTGAAACGGTAATTTGTCATGCCATGTGTTTGAGACCTACGCCACCCATGTGACTGTCTTAACTACATCCCTTACATAAACAACATTACCGCAAATAGGCACACAGAAGGAAATGGAAGTCCTCTGGTCCAGATGATATCATTACACTGAGTGTTCACTGTCAATTAACATCATGTTTAAAAAGAACCTTGTTATGTAACTCGACACATCTTGATTGTTGTTTTGATGTTGACGTGCATTCAGACAAGCTATCAGGGCTTGTCACTTTTGGTTTGCCAGCTACTGTGTGCAGGTTTAAAACATATATTATTCTATTCATCTTATTTTTGAGTATTTTGGTCTAACACAGTGTTTCTATGTATTTCTTTGTCTTGTATTTTAATCAACAGGAAAACAGAAATGAGTTCCTCCTACATCATATACACAATAGTTAGGTCTGATCCTTGAAAATAATTGGCCAATCAGCATTTTAAGTGTTTTGTTTTTTTTAAACAAAGCAGGCTTTAAAAGAGTGCAGACAGCGGGAAATGGAAGAGTGATTACAGAATGCTTTGAGTGGGAAGCAAAAATCAATTCCTAATAAATAAAACTATTCCATGCTTTCGAGATATGCTGCTTTTGCATTCTTTTGGAACTATTTTGATTATAAATCAGAAACATACAAACTAACCTGCCTATATTGCCCGTAATGTTGCTCAATATCTTCTACTTTATTAATGGTTGTATAAATTCAGTACACTCACAATCATGTCATTGTTCTTCTGACTATCAACACGTGCAGCATATTCATTTTAAAATGAGTTTGAATTTGACAGTCCCAGTATTTTAAGAAATCCATAAGTCATTTTCTGTTTTATAGATTTAATAAAGAAAATCTACCCTAGACCCAGGTACTAGAAATATTTCAGGGTAAGTGTAGCAAGGTTGAAAATCACTGCACCTAAGACATGGACGCACGCGTCAAGCATCACAACATCCGCAGGTGCAAGAAATACTTGTTTGTAAGATGCTCTCATTTCTAGTCTTTGTATGAAACAAACCAAGTACTCATGCTGACATACACAAAGCTAATATAGTTCCGTCCTTGTCTTAGTGTATTAGCTCGTGGATGGTTAATATTGCCGTTCCAAAGCTCAATTAGCGGAGCAGAAGTGACGCACTGAGTCTAATTGATTGGTGACTGTCTTCCGTGAAATACTGAATTACAAAACGGAACTAAATACAAAAAATACTGATTAACTGAAGGCGTACTTTGGGCTTTATACAGGCCAAATAAAATCCCATGCTGCTTCTTGCTAAACATTCAGCGTCTTACCGTAAAAATACGACACACGCTCTCAAACAACACATACAGACCCAAATAACAAAAACCGAGTAAGCTGCCACCCTATCAGCATCAATTCGAGCGCGCTATCGATTCCCCAAAAACGCGTTCTAAATAGACAGCTCTCTAGATTAAGGGAATGAGCAACTGTTATGAAGGAGAACAGCACTCACATCTCTGAATTTGTCCCATCTCCCGGTCAACCATTTGTCGTCCAAAAAATTGCCGTTGTCGTTGCGGGCAGAAGCTCCGGCGATCAGCAGCGCGCACACACTGACCAGCACAAGCATCTGCATCGAGACAGAGAGAGAAATCAACACCCTGATAAACACAGCGACAAAAACAACACCCTGATAAACACAGCGACATGAAAGGACGAATAACCGCTTCAGTAATCCCATATGCGTCACCTTCAAGAGGAGAATGTGAGCGCTGTCATTGACTGAAGAGCTCCGTGCTAAGACTCAACTGATCTTCACCAACCTCTCTCTCTCTCTCTCTCTCTCTCTCTCTCGATAACGCGTATGCTGGAGAAGGCGGACGTGGGCGCGTGGGCTGTCTTTCCATTTAACATCGAGTCTCTAATTATTTTTCTCTATATGGGTTATACCATCCTTACATCCTAATGAAAACTGTTACACGTCAATTTTCAGATAAATAGTTAAATAAATATTAAACTTAAATTAACATATTACACTTGTACAGACGTGCCTAAACTAGCCTCCTTACTAAGGTCCACAATTCAAACTCTCATGAGGACTGTGGGACGAAATAAATTGTATTAAATGAATACAAATATAAATAAATTAATTAATAAATAAATTTAAATGCAAAAATAAAACGATAATGCTGTTGGAAAATTATTTGTAAAAAATCACATTCACTTATATTCTGTAGCTACATTTCAATGCAGCAATGTGGGTGAAAAAGAAAAAAAAGTTATATTAGAAATAAAGATATTTCATTTTTGAAAATCAGTTTACATACAATATAGGCTACTGTTTAAACATATACTTCAGATTCAGATTATTTTATTTAATGCCATGTCAGCACTCAAAGCTATTTTCATGGCAAAAATATAATTACAAAAATACAAATATCATATAAATACAATTTAAACATTTATACTTTGGAAGTCAAAAGAAAGGCTATAAAAATGGCTATTTGCCCTAAACACCATTGTTAGCCAGGACTAGCATTTTTTAATAAATAATAATAATAATACGGTTCAGTTAATTTTATGTGATCTTGAGGATATTTTGGATTATTTGGTCTATTACAGTAGCTCATGAACTGAAAGTGGACGATTTCTTAAAATCAGATATTTTCAACATTTAAGCTTTCCAGACACTATATGGAGACAGGTTTTATTTTTTATTTTATTTTTTTAGCTAATTGAAGGATGAGCACTATGATTATTGTCTGTGTCAGGGCCTAATCATCAGCATGCCACAGATGCTGTCGATTAGTCGATTACCACAGACAATAATAGTAGTTTAAGATGATTTGAACCCAAAACATTCTTTTAATGGCTTGAGGCACTATTGACCTCAAAGTACATAAACTGGCACACCAACCACAAACAGTTGCAGGGATCGCATGAGATATGAAAAAACTATGAAAGTGACTGCAAGATGCATATATAAATGTTTCCCTGTTAGAGTCACTAATATTTTTTGCCATTGTTTTTATGCTCTCACACCTTGGGATGCTCATCCTGAGGTATATTAGCTCCAGATCCACCCCTGGCTTTGTTCACCCACACCTGTGCCCCATCTGTATGTATGTATGTAATACCTTAAAATATAAACCTGTAAAAAAATTTTGTAAAGAAAATTTACCCTTGAATTCCTCTTATGGATCCTAAATCGATCTAAAAGACCTACAGACCTTCACACAGCATACAGTTCAACGTTTTGATAAATTAGATAAAGTTTAGAAAATGTAAAAATGTAAAAATCTAAAATAAGATGATAACTTTCACATTTGATAAAATTTTAGTATTACTAGCCTTGAGTCATAAGTCTGACTATAACACGTCAAAAAATAAAATTTCGATCTCTTGTCAGTTTTAGTGCTTAGGCCTGTTTCACACATACAGCATCTGTCGTGTGACCAACGCATATTTATTTCATCACCCATATTAACAGGTTACAGCATTCCCACTGTGCATAAGCAGCGTTGCTCCTCAGAAGCCTCCCTGGCATGCCACTGAACACAGACTTTCTTGCTGAGCCTGTTTTCGCTGTGTGTCACACTGAAATCAGTGGGAAAAACATGCACTTTAAAGCTATTTATTCACACTTTTGCAATATATTTTTCTTTATGAAGAAAAATAAAATAATAGCACAAACTACTTGCCCACACTATGAAACAAAGGCTGGTTTTAAAAAAGTTGGGTTCCATTTTGTGTAGAATTCAGTAATTATCATTTGAGTTAAATGTGGTAATGATGTTTTTTTCAGTATGTTCTACAAATAGCTCTAAATGGACCAATCTTGATCTTTTATTTTTATTTAATTTTATTTTTTTACCAGGATCCATTGGTGAAGAAGTGATGTAATGCTAAATTTCTCCAAATCTGTTCTGGTGAGGAAAGGAAAGGAAAGGAAAGGAAATAATGTTGGTTTTGGTGACCATTGACTCCTATTGTATAGACAAGTAAACACAGAGGCATTGCTCAAAATATCTTCTTTTATGTTCCACGGCAGAAAGAAAGGCCATGTATATAGTATTTTCTGGACATGAGGCAAGTTTATTGGACTAGTAAAAATTAATAAGTAATGGTGAAAGTACTGTATAGCATGTAAGAAATTAAGTAGTCTGGGGCACATCCAACTAAGACCAATAAAATATTTAAAGCAGAAAAAAATGGTCTAAGAGCTAGTGGGTCACCTGAATCCATAAGGGAGAATGTTGTGGGAATAAGCTTTTAATTTGTGACGGAACTATATTTCTTAGAGAAGAAAAAAACACTAAAGTGTAGCACCCTCTGCTGTTTGAAAGAGAGGTAAAAAAAAAAAAAAACTCTAGATAATGACTTGGCATGTTTTTCCTTTTTATTTATTAATTTATTTTACTGAGTGACAGAGGTATAATGGGGCAATAATGAATTGTATTATATTAGTGTGCCAAAAAAGTGAATTGCTTTTTTGCCCAAACACACACACTATGGACAAAAGACAAGTGTTCTGGTCATATTGCGTTCTCTATTATTTAAAGCATGATTAAAAATGCAGTACTGGGCTTGAGATGTGGCAAAGAGATTTTCTTCTGCTCACACACACACACACACACACACACATCTATGCTTTCACTCTCTCTTACCACCTATATGGTGTGCTGGCAGGTGAGAATAAGGAGGTACATTTTCTCTGTTTTTTTTTTTTTTTTAGGGGAAGTGAGTGATTTCATATCAGTTTTTTGCATAATTTGACTTCTTTCACTTGCCTTTAAAGATATGTTTTTTCTTTTTAAAACGTGTAAATGTATACATACCTAAATTTTATTTAAAAGGGATCTGAAAGTGTGAACAGATGGCTCAGCAGACGAAATAAAAGAGGAAGTCTGCAAACACACCTGACAAACAGACCCCCACAAAACTTATCCTCAAAGTACTTGGAGTGGTTTGCCATTTGTTCAACATTTGTTATCAAAGAATAGTTCACTCAGCAATGAGAATTTGCTCCAATTTACTCAAGATGAAGATGAGTTTGCATCTTCATTGGACAATGACTTGGAGAAATTACATCACTTGCTCACCAATGGATTGCAGTAAATGGGTGCCATCAAAAAAGAATGCAAAAAAATGATAAAAGCATGATAATTCACAAGTTACCCACAAGACTCCAGTCCATCAATTATCATCTTGTGAGTGAAATCCATCATTAAGGCTTTTAAATTTCAACCATTGGCTGAAATATGAGACCATATTTCATTTTAATTCTTCCTCCAGTGAAATAGTCCAGCTCCCGTTGACCTCTCTTATCAAAATGCACCAATATTTGCTTTTGAATGGTTTGTTTGGGACTGTTTTCAGTTGTAAACGGTGCTTGATCTGGGCATATTTTGTATTCCTGATTGAGAGGACTTCCACTGCAGAAAACAACATAATGGATAAAAGACTCTATTTTAGCCTAATTTGTTTATAACAAAACACACAGCTTTTATGCTTCACAAGATGTTAACTAATGGACTGGAGTCGTGTGGATTATTGAGATACTTTAATAGCTGTTTGGACTCCTTTTGGACTCATTCTGATGGCAGTCATTCACTGTAGAGGATTGATTCGAAAGCAAGTGATGTACTGTAATACTTAATATCTCCAAATATGTTTTGATGAAAAAACAAACTCATCTACTGTACATCTTATGGCCTGAGGGTAAGTACATTTTCATTCTGGGGAAACTATTTCTTTAAAATGACCAGATTTTGACTTTGGTATGTATTTGCCAATATATGTCATCAGGTAATTGTTACAATATTCACATTATTGAAATACAAAAGTATAAAATGCATTGCTCAAATAACATTCAATCACTTGTACTGTGTAAAATGTGAAGAGTGTCTTTGTATGTACAGTAGCCTGAGTCTAAATGTGATCTATGCCTGATTTACCTCTGTGGTTGAAGGAAAAAAAGAACATTTATAGTGATATAAATTATATCAAAATTCCTCTCCTCAGTTCTCACATGCTAGGCCTCTTTCAGATCATTGTTAATTGAAAAACATTTTTGTTTTGCCATTTCTGAAGCCAGCAGCTATAGCTGTTGTTATGGCAACTATTTAAGAGCTAATTTGCTGAAAGATGTTTTGGAATTAAATTATCAGCAACTTGCAATAGCAAAGAAACAACGTCCTTCCCACTATAATTCTATTGAGAACATAAAAATCACCAGAGATAGTAGCTAGAAGGACGCTGAGGATTTTAGCCAACAACTAGAACTGGGACATATTGACATTTTAATTGACTGGAAACCGGGACACACCTTGTAAAACTGTGACATCTGGGACATATGAATATCTATATTGCTATCTACTTAGCATTTCATTTACAATGCATATACTGTAAAAGACGCAAAAGCACATAAAAATAGGGACATCTAAATCACCTGGTTTTATTCAAGTCAAAAATTTTATTTAGCACCACTGTAGAAACCTATAATTTATAAAAAGCAAAACTCTGTTTTATATGTTACATCAGGAAGAATTAGCTCTTTAATGTTGCAGTTGTAGGTTACCAGTGCAGTTTTAACTATTCATGGTGCAAAAACCAAGAGCATGGAATCTTTTAGGTAAATGTTTGATAAAGACTGAAAATCCTGTCATTATTTACTTACCCTTGTGTAATTCCAAAATGTTATTTTTATTATATTATACATACATATATACAGTACATACATACATACATATATATACATATACATATATATATATATATATATATATATATATATATATATATATATATATATATATGTATATTAGGGCTGTGAATCTTTGGCAAGGCAGCGATTTGATTCGATTACGATTCATAGGTTTTCGATTCGATTCAAGAACGATTTTTGCAAATTTAGAACGATTCAATTCGATTCGATTCACAATTAAATTCGATTCGATTCGATTATAACAATTCGATTCTGCATTCTTTAAGTGCATTCACGGGATTATTTAAATGCTTCTACTAAATTCTTTGAATGCTTAGTCAGGGGGCAAATTACAGTAGCATTTATGTTTAGAGAACCATAGGTTAGAAAAAAAAAAAAAACTTTTGTCCATTGTTAAATGCTAGTTTAATGATGCGACATGGCATACGTAAAAATGTATGTAAGCCAAGTTTTTAAAAAAGAGCTTAAAGAGTATTATGTATAAGCTAACATTTTGTCACACCAGGGGCATAGCCATAATTCTGTCAGAAGTGACAGAAATGTCAAATACAATAATTTTATGTATGTAGCCTATATAATAATAATAATAATTATTATTATTATTTTTTTTTTATTAAAAGAATTAACTTCTTTTTTAATTACTTTTAATTAGCTGTAATAAATCAAATACACTGCTGGACAATAATCAATCATTTGTAATCTATATTTTTTTTCCTAATGGCAATTTTATGATTGTTTTATATACTAGGCTACATTTAATTAGCAATTATTTAAATTTTCTGCACAGAATAAGGTAGAAAATATACTTTATAGTTTCTGTACTGTAATAAATGTCAATTAGCACTGCATCATTCATAAATTGTTTGTGTTTTTTTTTTTTGTTTCATCAGTTCATTCTGCTTTTATTCAGTTTAGCTGCAGATAGGCTATAGCCTGGCACGTCTATGAGAGCGAGATCGCTTCTCTTTCAGTGTGAAAACGTCTTCATCTCTATTTAACTTTTCCTCTCCATCAGCGATTGATTCTGAGAGAAAACGTGCCAGATCTGTTTGCTAATGAAACAAACGCTACTTTCATGCATCTGATTATCAGATAAATCTCGCGCTCTTATTTCAAGGTCGTTGTTAATGCTGTGGTTAATTTTAAAAGTTTCCTTCGTATATTCGGTTCATCCGCATTGTTTAAAAACATTTATCATTCAATGGATCTGTGCGTATGATTTAGACACTTACATTTCTGCTCCGTCCATGCAATAAATAGCTACAGCTGTCGACGCGGCTCCGATAACTCCGTCGGTAAGATGCAGAGAGCCATTGACAAACTACAGAAAAGTAAAACTACTTCACGTTAGCATTACTGGCCACGAGTCCTATAGATCGCACGCCAGCTGCGTCAGAGACGAACTGAGCGCGAGCGCAATCCTGTGACAGTCTCAGTCGGTAAACAGTGGAGCGAGTGAAGGACAGATAAGAGGCACGATTCACGAACACTCTTCAAGATCTCCATTAATTCGTGCGTGTAGTAATTTAATGTGTATACATTTTGAAAGCATTGAATCGCTATAGAAATCGCGATTCATTCGATTCTTAGCATTTTGAATCGATTGCTGTCCAAGATCGGTGATTCACGATTCAAAAATCATGTTTCAAGATCGATGCATATGAATCGACAGGGTTTGTAATCGATGCATCGAGAAAACGAGTGAATCGTTACACCCCTAATATATATATATATATATGTATGGTATGTATGTATGTATGTGTATTGTGACGAGTCAGCTGCCTCCTCCCTGAGTGTCACCGGCACCCCCGTACTAAATCGCCGCCCTTCACCAGGCTCCCGACTGGAGTGGGTGTGTGAGAGGAGGGGCGCTGGACGAGTCAGGGCTGGCGGCGTGTGATGGGGCACACCTGAAGGAAATGGAGCCTTATCACCGCCGCTGTTTAAAAGCCCAACACGCCTCTCCTCGGGAGACCGGTCTCTTCCCCTTGCATGCACACAGGTGTCCTCGTGGGTCCAGGAAGGGTGTGTTGAGGGACTCCCGCGCCACCAGAGACATGAGCTGCCGGACCCGCGATCCGGATGGGAACCGCACCCGTTTACACGGCCGACGGGCCAGGATGCCGGGCCGTCCATCCCCTTCCAGCGCCGCGGCCAACGAGAGTGATGCGGCCGCTAGAGGAAGCCGCCGCCCCTCGCGCCCCGGACCGAAGAGGGGAGCGCGTGCGGCCGCCGGACTCCGCCCCTTACCTGGACCCTTCCTCCATGAACACTGCCCGACCCACACGAACCCCGCAGCACGGCGAGGACACCAGATTCCCTGTTTATTTTGGACACTCTTCCACTTTGGCCACCTTTATCCCCTGTTTTATTTGATTTTCTGTTAATAAAAGCCTCTCCTAGGCCTGACGCCACGCCCACTTTGTCTGTCTTGTGCTCCTCCCGTCACAGTGGTGCAGAATGCGGGCAAGGTGGAGCCTAGACAGAGCAGTTGGGAAACATCTGGTGACGTCACTCCCTCTCGCATCCAAACATTCGTGAGAACCCGGACTGGGACGGAGGAAAACCGGAGACAGCCTTCCAGCCACAAAAGGGGTAAGTGACTTCTCTGTTATTGTCATTTTACCCTGTGGTTGGTTGAGGCAGTCACTAAAACCCAGTTTCTCTGTCCCTGTTCCAGTGCGCTGCGAGAGGGAGGACTGCCCGGAGAGGAATCCCTGCCCACTTCGACCGTTTGGTGCCTGGTTGTGGATGGTAGCATTCCCGTGTGGGCAGCACCCTGATGACGGGGATCCGCCCCAATTTTATTTAGTGGAGAACTTTGCAGCAGTATTTTATTTCTTATTCTTTTTTATTTTATATATATATATTTTATTAAAAAGTATTTTAAAAAAGTGTAAACAAATTGTAAAAAAAAAAGTTTATAGTAATAAACAACCTGCAGTTTAATGTTTGCATTTCTTTCCCTTACTGTACCGAAAATGAATCGAACAGTGACTTTAAAACCGAGGTACGTACCGAACCGTAATTTTTGCGTACTGTTACACCCCTAATATATATATTTATGTATATATATATATATATATATACAGGTGCATCTCATTAAATTAGAATGTCATTCATTTCATGTAATTTCATTCAACTAAAATTGTGAAACTTGTGTATTAAATATTCAATGCACACAGACTGAAGTAGTTTAAGTATTTGGTTCTTTTAATTGTGATGATTTTTGCTCACATTTAACAAAAACACACCAATTCATTGGTGTGGTCGGGACGGGAACCCCCCAGGGCGGAGCAGAGGACCACCATGTCCGTGTGGTCGAGGCCGGAGCCCCCCAGGGCGGAGCAGAAGACCACCACAACCGTGTGGTTGGAACAGAAGCCCCCCAGGGCGGAGCAGAAGACCACCACGTCCGTTTGGTCGAAACCAAAGCCCACCAGGGTGGCGCCGAAGACCACCACAGTGGAATCGGACTGGCAGAAGAGCAAGTCAGGTAGGACAAGTCTGAAACAAAGAACATGAACATGTTAAGGGTAGCCTCCGTGGCCACAACAGAAACAGTCGGGCGCTCAGAGAGTTCGACTGAGACGTGACGAGCCTCTGGAAATTCCGCAGAGGCGAGGAGAGACTCTGGTAGTTCAGCAGAGATGTGGAACGGTTCTGGTAGTTCATCAGAGACGTGGAACGGTTCTGATAGTTCATCAGAGACGTGGAGAGGCTCTGGTAGTTCCACAGAGAAGTGACGAGGCTCTTGTAATCCCATGTTGTTTATACTGGATTCCAGAAGATCGGTGCTGACTTGACTCTGCTCATGAAGATTATTGGTGACTTGCATTTGTTCATGACGATCATTGGTGACTTGTATTTGTTCATGAAGATCAATGGTGACTTGCCTTTGTTCATGAAGATCAATGGTGACTTGTATTTGTTCATGAAGATCAATGGTGACTTGCCTTTGTTCATGAAGATCAATGGTGACTTGCCTTTGTTCATGAAGATCACTGGTGACTTGAATTCTCCCATGAAGAACCCTGGTGACTTGACTCTGTCCTTGAAGATCACCAGTGACTTGACTCTGTCCTTGAAGATCACCAGTGACTTGACTCTGTCCTTGAAGATCACCAGTGACCTGACTTGACTCTGGAAGGTCAACAGTAACTAGTCTAGACTCTGGAGGGTCAATGGTTACTAGCCCTGACTCTGGAAGGTCAATGGTGACTAGTTCTAAATCTGGAAGGTCAACGGTGACTAACCCTGACTCTGGAGGGTCAATGGTAACTAGTCCTGACTCAGGAAGGTCAACGGTGACTAGCCCTGATTCTGGAAGGTCGACGGTGACTAACCCTGACTCTGGAAGGTCGACGGTGACTAACCCTGACTCTGGAAAGTCAAAGGTGACTAACCCTGACTCTGGAGGGTCCACGAGCACCTGACTCGACTCTGGAGGGTCAACTGGAACCTGACTCGACTCTGGAGGGTCAACTGGAACCTGACTCGACTCAGGAGGGTCAACTGGAACCGGACTCGACTCAGGAAGGTCAACTGGAACCTGACTCGACTCTGGAGGATCAACGAGAATATGACTCGAATCTGGAGGGTCAACCGGAATCTGACTTAACTCTGGAGGGTCAACGAAAACCTGACTCAACTCTGGAGGGTCAACGGGAACATGACTCGACTCTGGAAGGTCAACCGGAACCTGACTCAACTCTGGAGGGTCAACGGAAACCTGACTCAACTCTGGAGGGTCAACGGGAACCTGACTCAACTCTGGAGGGTCAACGGGAACATGACTCGACTCTGGAGGGTCAAAGGGAACCTGACTCAACTCAGGAAAGCCTACTGTAGCTGCCATCCTCTGCAGTGGCTCCGGGCTGGTGGCCGCCTTGTGCTGTGGCGCTGGGTTGGTGGCCATCTTGTACTGTAGCACTGGCTCAGCAGACGTGACGTGAACAGTCTCTGGATCGGCAGACGTGACGTGAACACTCCTGGGAATCTCTAGGATTTTGGACAGCATGGAGAAATAATCCAAATATGTCTCAGCGGCCATTCTGGGCGTTGGCGCTGGACTGGTGGCCATCTTGCATCGTGGCACGGGGCTGGCGACCACTCTTTGCTGCGGTGCTGGGGTGGCGTACATCTTGTCTCGTGATGCTGAGTTGGCGGCCATCTTGTGCTGTGGCGCTGGGCTGGCGGCCATCTTGCATCGTGGTGCTAGGCTTGTGACCACCTTGTGCTGAGGTGCTGGGTTGGCAGCCATCTTGTGCCGTGGCGCTGGGCTGGCGGCCATCCTGGGCAGCGACGCTGAGCCGGCGGCCATTCTGCGCAGCGGCGCTGGGCTGGTGGCCATCCTGTGCAACGGCGCTGGGCTGGCGGCCATCTCGTGCCGTGGCGTTGGATCGGCAGACGTACGCTTCCTTTCTCCCCTCTGCCATGGTGAGACGGCGGCTCCGATCCGTTCCACACGAGCACAGGGTCGAAGGGGGGCCATGGTGGAGAGCGATGCTGAACCTCCTCTCTACCACTAACTCCCTTGCGGCCTCCTCTAGTCCCACGGAAAACCACCAGGCGGGTTCCCTCAAAACCGTTCCTCTCCCGCTCGGTGGCTGGGGAGGAAACATGAACGGACATACCGCTGGATCTCAGTGATGGAGTCCTTCTGTGACGATCGCGACCAATGAAACACAGGGAGAGAGAGAGATCCAATAGCAGGTTTTTATTTAATATAGGGTAATCCAAATCGTTGTCAAACACAGCCAAGGTCAAAACCAAAAAGGCAGTCCAAAACAAATAAACAAAGGAAAGGGACAGGAAAGGGAACTCGGAAAACGAGGGGTCTCGGAGGGCAAGAAGACAATAAAGAAGGGGAATAAGGGGAAGTGAGCCCACTAGTGGACTCCCAGGGAAACAGAGACTAGACAGCGTGACAACCTGTCATACTTCATTTGACGTCACTTGAGAGTTACACAGAGTAATGATTTGCATGAATGGTTTGATTTGAAGGTGAAAATGAGTGCAAGTTATAATATGTCTTTACAAGAGAGCATGCAAGTCTGTAAAAACCTAAGGGTTAATATATTTCTAACTGTAGTGTCAGCAACATCAAGGTTGCGAATTAGATTTTTGATTCTCAGGATATATATATGAACTGCTAAAAAATGTGTACTGTTAAATGTAAGTTGCATCGGGTATAACTGCTTATTAAATTCAGTAAGTGAGAGTGAGTAAATAACTGCATGATCTTTCTTTTAAAATTGGAGAGAAAGAAAAATACAGAGGCAAAACAGAATAAGAGATAGAGATTCAGAAAGAGTGAAGGCCTGAAGTGAAATGCATGATGGTTTATCTCATTGCAGAGGGCTTTTTACGCATGACAACTTTTGTCTTTGCGCACCTGCCCACAGAGAGAGAGAAAAATAAATTAAATTAATAAATCTTTAATTAAATCAAGCTTTCAGTGAACATGTTGTTCCTTAGGCTCGACTAAGTTTTATCTATCTATCTATCTATCTATCTATCTATCTATCTATCTATCTATCTATCTATCTATCTATCTATACACATTAAACAACACACCAGTTTTCAGTGTTGATAATAATTAGAAATGACACCAAATCAGATTATTAGAATGTTTTATGCATGTGGCATTGGATAGCTGCTGAAAATTCAGCTTTACCATGACAAAAATACATTTCATAAATTTAATTTTAAAATACATTAAAATGTATTAAAACAGTCAAATAAAACGTATTTAAAAAATGTAAATAAATAAAAGAAAATATAGAAGGACAGTTATTAAGATGAAAAATTGAATACTAAACATTACATCCAAAAATGGAATACGCAATTTGAACTCTACAATACTTGAGCTGTTTACTCATCTTTATGGATATGTCTCCCTCTGCTGGTTTGTCTTGAACAGTGCAGTTTTCAAATTTACCTTTGGTTGACAGTATTGTATAGCAACTGAATAAAGCTCAGTTCGCTTTATACATATATTTTGTCAATACAACGCTGCATACACCTATACTCTTAAAATAATTAACTTTTTCCAATTTGTGTCTGAGCTCAGTGAAAACAGACCCTCAGTAGCCTTATTATTTATGTAGGAGCTTTAACTAGTGGAAGGACATTCAAGTCTCACACTTTCCAAATGCAATTTTAAAACACTCTGAAACCCTGACTTTTCTGGGCTTCATTTTATGTTAAATCAAACACAACCAGAAAATTCATCTCTTAGACTGAGATTCTCAGTCCCTTTCTCAATTCTGATACTAAAATGGTTCATTATAAAATAATTTGAAAGTTCTGCACTGTAAATGACAACTCCAGACAAGGATTGTGTCATTCTTCTGGTGCCTTTTGTAGGTTTTTTTTTTTTTGCCTTCTTTCCTTTCCAGCATTCCTAATAATGCTGCCTTTATTTGTCAGACATTAACCGTACAAATGTATAACATTCTGTTAATGGATATGTGTATTCGCAAGTATATTACGAACTGGGTATGTTGTCACATTGCCCAAGAGTCACCGACCCAGCCAAAATATTATTAATTGTGTGTGTGTGTCTATATATATATATATATATATATATATATATATATATATATATATATATATATATATATATATATATACATATATATATATATATATATATATATATATATATATATATATATATATATATACATATATATATATACATATATATACAGTGTTGGGAAGGTTACTTTGGAAATGTAATAGGTTACAGATTACAAGTTACCCTGTTTAAAATGTAATAGTAGTGTAACTTTTTCAATAACTTTATTAAAGTAATGTAACTAATTACTTTTGAGTACTTTTTGATTACTTTTGTAAATTTGTGAAAATTAAAGAATAATAAATACAAGCATATACATCAACTTAAATACAGATATCTAATAAGCATATGACGTATTCTGTGTAATAAACTCCTGAAACATTGGTGTTTTTTTAAACTGCTGTCTCTTTGTATATGATTATAGTTTTCTCAAAATAAGTAAAATGCACATTAAGTGACACAGAGCAGTTCTAGAAATTATGTTTATGTGCTCGTGTACTCCTATATTGAGATGGCAGAGGTTGAAAACACTGCGAGCTTCAGTAGGCCTATGTGTAGAAAATGAAACCATTTCTTTGCCATTAATTTACAGGAGGGGCGGCCTGGGAAAAAAATCAGACTGGAAAATTCAAACTCATACAAACAAATTCATGGACAAAACTATTTTTTATCTATTTTAAATCTTTAATTTGGGGACATGCAAAATAATTAAAAGTTCTCTCCTGAACTGCACCTTCACTTCCATTTTTCTCTTCAGTTTCTTTATTTTGCCCTGTTATCCATCTCTCTCATGACTTTACAGTTTTTTTCAGTCGCTAAAAAGCGTTTGTCCAAACAGTTGTCACATTTCCAAAACTCTAAACACAGTTAGCACAGCATCAGTCTTTTGTGGCCATACCATTCACACATTTCATGTCGTTTTCACACAATATGCAGTCAGTGAACACATTTCCAAAATGCTTACATTTTCTTAACAGACAAGCTATACCTCCCAACAAAATTATGGATTGTTTTTGTAGTATTTACGAATGTTAACACACAACATCCCACAATAGCAAAAACAATATTCCAAACCTTAGATACAGTATAAAAAAAACTCTGCTTCTGCAATGATATCAGTTCAAAAACAATATATATCAGCTGATAATAAACAAACAATTGAATAATTGACATACAGCTGATTTATGTTGGGTAAATTGGGACAACCACAGCTGGTTCCAGTCTGGCTTAGACTCAGTGGCAGGGGTTATTTTTTTCTATTACTATAAAAGGAGGACTTTGAGGAGTGATGTTTTTGGAAACAGAAACAGAAAAAGACAAACACTGTAATGTCTGGACAAGGAAGAGGAAGAGGAAGAGCAAGAGCAAGAGCAAGGGGCCCAGGGAGAAGAGCAGGCCCCGTGAGAGATGCAGAAGGAGGTGCAGTGAGAGGAGCAGTGAGAGGAGCAATGAGAGGTGCAGGTGCAGTGAGAGATGCAGAAGGAGGTGCAGTGAGAGGAGCAATGAGAGTTGCAGGTGCAGTGAGAGATGCAGAAGGAGGTACAGTGAGAGGAGCAATGAGAGGTGCAGGTGCAGTGAGAGATGCAGAAGGAGGTGCAGTGAGAGGAGCAATGAGAGGTGCAGGTGCAGTGAGAGACGCAGAAGGAGGTGCAGTGAGAGGAGCAATGAGAGGTGCAGGTGCAGTGAGAGATGCAGAAGGAGGTGCAGTGAGAGGAGCAATGAGAGGTGCAGGTGCAGTGAGAGATGCAGAAGGAGGTACAGTGAGAGGAGCAATGAGAGGTGCAGGTGCAGTGAGAGATGCAGAAGGAGGTGCAGTGAGAGGAGCAATGAGAGGTGCAGGTGCAGTGAGAGATGCAGAAGGAGGTGCAGTGAGAGGTGCAGTGAGAGGAGCAGTGAGAGGAGCAATGAGAGGTGCAGGTGCAGTGAGAGATGCAGAAGGAGGTGCAGTGAGAGGAGCAATGAGAGGTGCAGGTGCAGTGAGAGATGCAGAAGGAGGTGCAGTGAGAGGAGCAATGAGAGGTGCAGGTGCAGTGAGAGATGCAGAAGGAGGTGCAGTGAGAGGAGCAATGAGAGGTGCAGGTGCAGTGAGAGATGCAGAAGGAGGTGCAGTGAGAGGAGCAGTGAGAGGAGCAATGAGAGGTGCAGGTGCAGTGAGAGATGCAGAAGGAGGTGCAGTGAGAGGAGCAGTGAGATGAGCAATGAGAGGTGGAATTGTAGAATTGTGGAGGACCATGAGATATTTGGCAATATAGAAAGCATCAGCCTCACAACCATTACACGGACTTTGTCCAAACACAGAGTGCGGATGAAGCAGCTCTACACTGTTCCCTTTGAGAGGAACAGTGAGAGAGTCAAGGAGCTACGACGACAATATGTCCAGGTATAGTGTATATTCAATTCAATGTCCAGTATTACTGTATTAGCTTTGCACATTGCAAGTAGGTAACCTACACAGTAATAGGTTGCAGTACAGTATGGTATACAGTAATGACTTGATATACATAAACCTTGTTTCAGAGAATTATGGAATTGGAGGCCAACCAGGCCCCTCATGAATTCATTTACATAGATGAGGCAGGATTCAATCTGTCCAAAAGGCGTCGACGTGGACGAAATATAATTGGAAAAAGGGCCACAGTTGATGTGCCAGGACAGAGAGGGGCAAATATTACCATGTGTGCAGCAATGGCAAATGCAGGATTACTCCTTCAGAGATGTCAGGTTGGACCCTATAATACCGAGCGCCTCCTTGCCTTTCTCAATGATCTCCACCAGCGCCTGGTACCAGAGCAGGATCAGGAGGGTGAAAACATGAGGACCTTTGTAGTTACATGGGACAATGTTGCTTTCCATCATTCGCAAGCAATAACAGTATGGTTTGAAGTCCACCCAAGACTGGTAAGTCTCTTCCTTCCACCCTATTCACCTTTCCTCAACCCCATAGAGGAGTTATTTTCTGCATGGAGGTGGAAGGTTTATGACCATCAGCCACATGACCAGATGTCCCTCCTTGAAGCCATGGATGCTGGCTGCAGGGACATCACAGTTCAAGTTTGGATGAGTTCGCACCTGTGCGAGAACGGCTTGTTACTTTTAGGAAACCCTGTCCATGGTTTACCCCGGATTTACGTTTAATGAAAGCTGCCGGAAGACAATTAGAACGGCAGTACAAAAAATCTGGCCTGACGGTGCACAGGCTTCTTTACACTGAACAACAGTCTGCTTACCATTCTGCTTTGAATACTGCACGTAAGAGCTACTATTCAAGCATTATTGGTAACGCTGCAACAAATACTAAATCGCTGTTTAAGACTGTTGACAATCTTCTCAAACCGACTAAGGCCGTTGTTCATTCCTCTGTTGAACAGTGCAATAAGTTTCTTCATTATTTCACTGGTAAGGTTGAGGATATATATAGCACTTTAAATACCATCACTCCTCTTGAGCTAGTTAATATCCAGCCTTCAAACTTCCCAACTACTACCTTTTCAAACTTTGAAATGGTCGGAGATGATTTTATTATAAGTACAGTGAAGTCCATGAACTCTACAACCAGTATTTTAGATCCGGTTCCCTGCTCGGTCATCATGAACTGCCTTGCATCAATCTGCCCTTTTATGACTTCAATTGTGAACTTGTCATTGACCTCTGGAATTGTTCCTCCAGAACTAAAAATAGCTGCCATTACACCAGTCCCTAAGAAGAATGGTTGTGATGTATCTGATTTATCCAATTACAGGCCGATTTCTAACCTCCCATTCTTGGCTAAAGTTCTTGAGCGTGTTGTGGATGTTCAGTTAAATAATCACCTAGCTCTTAACAGTCTCTTTGAACCTTTTCAATCTGGGTTCAGAAGAGGGCATAGTACTGAAACCGCTTTAATTAGGGTCATAAATGATCTTCTTATCACAGCGGATTCAGGTGCATACAGTATTTTGGTCTTGTTAGACCTCAGTGCTGCTTTTGACACTATATGTCACTCTCTTCTGCTTGACAGGCTGGAAAATTGGTTGGGTCTTTCTGGAGCTGTCCTCAATTGGTTTCGGTCTTATTTAACTAAACGTGCCCAGTTTGTTGGCTTGGGTAACTATAAATCAGATACCGTGCCTGTTCGACAGGGAGTTCCTCAGGGTTCAGTACTGGGTCCAATATTATTTAATATTTATATGCTTCCACTTGGGCAGATCATTAGGAAACATGGTCTTGGGTATCACTGCTATGCGGATGATACGCAGATTTACATCACCACTAGTCCTGATGTCCATTGCTCATTAATAGCTTTACGTGGTTGTTTAGCAGAGATCAGTAACTGGATGCATAACAACTTCCTGAAGCTGAATGGCTCCAAAACTGAACTGATGCGGATTGGTACAGTGGCAGCCACACGTAAGGCCGAGCAGATCAGTTTGATTGTTGATTCCTGCACGGTAATCCCCACTTCACAGGTGCGAAATCTTGGTGTCATTTTTGATTCACAATTATCATTTGAAGCACACATAAAACACATCTCTAAAACTGCATTTTTCCACCTGAGAAACATAGCTCGACTTAGACCTTTTCTCTCTTTTGCAGACACAGAAAGGCTTATACATGCCTTCATAACAACTAGGTTAGATTATTGTAATGCCTTGTTCTCTGGCCTTCCAGCTAAATCGTTGAGCAAGCTTCAGTATATACAAAATTCTGCCGCTCGTGTTGCTCACTTGTACTTCTCCTTGTGAACACATTACACCGGTTCTTTCACAATTACACTGGCTTCCCGTAAATGCGAGAATTGATTTTAAAATTCTTACTTTAACATACAAGGCACTTCATGGGACTGCACCTGAGTATCTTTGTGAACTCATCAGCCCTTATATTCCATCACACTCTCTTCGCTCTACTAACTCTCTTTCACTTAACCAGCCATCATGCAAGCTAAAGACCATGGGGGAAAGAGCCTTTTCATATAAAGCCCCTAAGCTATGGAATGTACTTCCTCTGCACGTCAGAAATGCACCAACGTTGGATGATTTTAAAAAGTTGATTAAGTCACATTTATTCAAGACTGTCTTTCTATAATGAATTGTTGTATTGCTTTTGGTGTTTTGTTTTACTTTATTTATTACTTTATTACTGTAGCGCTTTGGGTCTAAGAAAAGCGCATTACAAATAAAATGTATTATTATTATTATTATTAAGATTGCCAAGGGTGGATCCGACATACAAAGCGGTTTTATCCCAGGTGCATCGCCTTGGATAATATTAGATGTGATGTTGACGAAAACATGTGGCCTAACCCTGAAGATCGCAGGGATTAGATAAATTAATTTTGTGCTATTTTTAGTTCCCCCTTTTTATCTGGGCTTTTGGCTGTTTTTTCTTTTCTTTTCAGAAGAAAATTTTGTTTTTGTAAGCATTTTGTTCACTGTAAGCATTGCAATACTGTAAAATTTTTCTGTTCTATTATACTGTGTTTCTACTGTACCTCCTTCAGTAAACAATAAAGAAAAAAAATAATCTAATAACAATAACCAGTATTTTGAAACCTGGTGTACTGTGATTGACTGCATATACTTTGTGAAGTGAAAACAAGTGTTATTCTTTGAAAGAATAATTTCATTTTGAGTCAGATTTCCAGTGTTTTGGTGAAGTTAGTGTGTGCGCAGAGAAACATGTGTTCTGTTTTAAAATGGAGAGTTAGTATATATTTAACAAAATGTGTTTTTGAGAAGAAAATGATCAATTTGGCCAATTGTATTTTGTAGGTGTAAGTCTGTGTAAAGAGTTTAGAAAAATGATCTGAAGTATGGGTAAGCGCTTGTTAGCGATTGAAAAAAACTGTAATACTCAAGATTGAACAAAACTATACTTTACAATACAATAATCTACAATACTACAATATCTTTATAGAAAAATCCTATTTATAATCCATATTCTTCCCTTACAAAAATTAACCATGCTTTTATAAGCCTATATAAAAGTAAAATAACCTTGAGTAATTTTTTTTTTTTTGCAAATGGATTTGTATTTATTTTTAAATAAATACATTTGTAAAATAATTTTACATTTTTGGTTATCACAGTTAAACAATAGTAACCATTTTCTCTGGATTTATAGTTAAATATTAAAATGTAAATTTTCGTAAGGGTTGTGTTGTTGTTTGTCGTAGCTCCCCCTAAACCTATAAAAAAATCTGATTGTTTTTCAGCTAAATTACTACTGTAACATTACAACAGATAATAATGATGTCCTTTATATAGTATTTTGAGTGATGACTGATGAGCAACGTGCTGCTGCTTGATTAAATAAATAAAAAAACAAAGACAAAAAAGCATCTTTACAGATGAAACTGACCCGAAACCCTGAACAGTAGTTCTGCTTCTCTGCTCCAGCAGTCCACTCTATTCTCTCTCTCTCTCTCTCTCTCTCTCTCTCTCTCTCTCTCTGTCTCTCTCACTCTCTCTCTCTCTATTCTCTCTATTCTCTCTCTCTCTCTCTCTCTCTCGCATTGATTACTCTGAGTCTGATCCAAACCATTTGGCGGAGGCGCGGAGAGCGAGCGAGTCATGACTAACAATTCATGATTTATTAGAGATTTAATTATCAAATGGCGGATTCGCAAATGATCGCTTTAGTACATTCGGCAGGCAATTATACAATAATGATATTAAATAGTGGGGCAAAATCGGCTGCCAGGTCACCGGGAATTGTCCCGGTTCTCCCGGTGTCCAGTCCGCGCCTGATTTCCACAGACACGCAGAACGTGCAGGAGTCATATATTGCATTTTTGGGGCTTAATATTCACAGACACTAGTCCATGTCATGTTTTGATTCAAGTGTACTGACCTACTTTTGATTTAGTCATCCAAAATGTGGCATATTCCGTCCGCGTTAGGCATTCCATTTTTATGACTGGATTCTATGAACCAGACTGTATTTCCGCATCCCGGAAATTATTAGGGCGTATAGTCAGTGCAATTTGGGAAAGAAATCAGTTAAATCTGTATGTGGATGCGTGTAAATATTCAAATGTAATCTCCTTTGTAATCGTTAAAAATTTCATAAGTAACTGTAATTTAATTACTCGTTTTTTCGTAGTAACTGTAACTAATTACAGTTACAATAATTTTGTAAATAAATTACGTAACGCCGTTACATGTAACTAGTTACTCCCCAACACTGTATATATATATATATATATATATACACACACACACACACACACACACACACACACACACATTCTGTTTTCTCATAGAATAATTTTATATAGATATATGTAGAATTTCTCCAGTTTTTACAGTGTAAATAATACATACAGAAGGTAACAAGTTAGAAATTGCAGCGATAATGAAAATATTTGGTAACACTCATAAGGCCTCATTCATTAACATTAGTTAATGCATGAACTAACTTAAACTAACAATGAATGAACAATATATTTTTTAAAGCATTTAAAAAAATCTCTATTAATGTTAGTTGTTTATACTCCAGTAACTAATGTGAATCAATACAACTTTTGATCTTAGTAGTTAATATTAGTATATGCTGAGATTAAACATTTGGTTCAAATATTAGTTGATTGTCTAGATTTATGTACAAAAACATCATTTTGATCATATATTTTAAAATACTGATTTCAAGCTTCAAACAAAAACTGATGCATCAGGGCATATGGCTAAAATTTTATTGGTTTCATAATGAAATAACCAGTAAAAATGGAAATAAAGAGCAGATCTTATCATCCTGATTGATCATAAATGCACTTGTAGTGTAGAGCACTTTTGATTTGGGGATGTTTCGAGGACTAGAATGAGACTGTAAAATAAGACTGTAAAATTCTGTAACTAGTTATTCATGGATATCTGCAGCAGCTAATACAGTGATAGTCTGTTAACAGTTGTCAAGCCACATCTAAAGTGAAGACAAAGTGTCTAGCACTTGTGATAGCAAATTTTGAAATCACAGGTTTGGTGTTTATCCAGCAACAGTGGCAAGGTGAATGAGCACTGATGATCCTGAGATTGTGAGCATGTGTTTTTCTGAATATATGTTTAGACTAAAAATAAACGCACTGTTAAGAGGATATCAGCTGAGTTGACCATGAGTGCATGAGAGTGTGATGTGTGAAACAGTAATAATGGGTTTATTCTGGCATTTGTCCCTGTGTCAGTGTGTCCTCCTTTCCCTTTCTTGGGAAGGAACCCAGCTTATGAGAGTGTCTGCTTGTGGGCAAACAGTGACAATATTTATGAAAAGCGACAGAAAAAAAAATGCTGACACTGACCAAGGTAGAAAACGGATCATTAATATAAAGATTAGTGTGACGAGTGGCTCTTGAGAGTGGTGATATTTAGTATAATAGCACTAAAATGGTTCACCATTTACATCAATGATGTATGATGTTTATTATCAATAACAATAACCGTCTGTCTGTACTTATTATATGGTCACATGTGGACATGAAAATATTGCCTGATAATTGTGTCTGTATTGTACATTACTAAAATACAACAGTAATATAATACTGTACCTATAATCAGTGGTATAATGATATATACCACAGAGCAAATCTCAACTGATTGCTTATATCATTTCAAAATGTATAGTGTATATTATCGGCCAGCTTTAATCTGCTAAATGCAAATATAAAACATGAATATATATTACAGATATAAGCATCATAATTTTCTGTTGGAACAGTGTGTTATGTGAAAAGAGCTGTTCAAATGAATCGACTTGACTATTTGAAACGGACAGTGATTCAAATAAAACAACCACTTGACCAATCAGCGTCAAGTATTCCAGCAATCATGCTGTTGCACTGAATATCAGATGACTGATTTTAGGTGCGTTCACACCGTGTCATAAATACTGTAAATATCTGATGACAACCCAGACATTTTACTTGGCAGCTCTATTAATGGCAAATATTTTAGATTCACAGTCAAAACCAAAATAAAGTAACAGTTGTTATGCAAATGCTTTATAAATAATCTTTAGTTATAAAAATAATAAAAGTTTAACTTATTTTGCATAACATAAGATAACAATTATCCTACTCTGAGCTATAAACTGTTTTTTTTACAAGAGAAATCTTATAATTATGGTAATTCTGACATTGCACCAAAACTTAACTAGGACCACAGATACATTTATCTCCTCCTTTGTTTTACATTCTCTGGACCTAAAACTAGACTTTGTACAAGGATGCCTCTAAATGTGATAACAGGGAAACTTTATCCTGTGGTGGCTGTGAATGATTAAGCAGTTTGTGTGAACCACTCTCTCTCTCTGTCTCTCTCTCTCTCTCTGTTTCTCTCACAATTTTTCTGTCCTCGACATTTAGTTTTTACAAATCTTTTTTTTTAAGTCTTCATTAGACTTTTTTTAATACACTAACATGATCATATTTCCCCTCTATCTGTTCTTTTAATTCCCGTGCTACACTGTTGTCTGCCATGTAGTCACCCCTCCTCTCTCTATCTCTCAGTATCAGTTGGTGATTAAGTATTGATATCAGTCTCAAGTGTCTCATATGATACCAGCCAAAGCACAGTTCCCACCATACACCCCTCCCCACACACACATACGACACTACACTAAAAAAGTACATTTTAAATTGTGATCAAATGGTCAGGTCTTTCTACTTTTTAATTTTGCTACAAGCATGAGAGTACAGGTATAAGAGTGTAGATTTATAATTATTTTTTAAATGTGATCAATAAATAATTCTGTGTATGAAGTAAACTGCCTTCTAGTACACACAGGTGCTCTTGTAGAGTCATACATGTGTAGTTCATCACATTATCTATTAGACATGTTCAACAACATGGATGGTGTAGCTCATTCTCTCTTTACTTCTCTATTCCTGACTTTAAATGACTATAATAATAATAATAATAATAATAATAATAAAAATCAGTCAGTTCAGTCAATTCAGTTAATTTTTTTAAACTTTTATTCAGCAATGCATTAAATTAATCAAACATGACAGTCCACATTTTTACAGAAAATTATATTTCAAATAAATGGTTTTCTTTTTAACTTTATTTGTCCAATAATCCTAAATAATTTAGAGAGATTTCCACAAAAATAATAAGCAACAACTTTTTAAGAAAATAAGAAATGTTTTCTGAGCATCAAATAAGCATATTAGCATGGATTCTCAAAGATCATGTGACTTTGTAGACTAGATTAATGGCTGCTGAAAATAGATTTTACATAATTAAAATATATTATTCAAAGTAAATTGCAATAATATTTCACTGTATTACTGTTTTTATTTAAAGGGGTCATTGGATGCTACAGGTACATGCACTTTTAATAGGGGTGCTCCGATCACGATCGGCCGATCGTTATGCGCATCTCATCAGTAAAGCCGGTTCTCTAATCAGCGGTAAAGTCCTTAGGTGTGTGATTTCACATAGAGAAGCTGTTACTACACAGAGCCGTTGTTAACTGAGAAGATGCACAAATAAACTCTGAAAATGAACGTGGATTTGCGCATCTTCTCAGTTAACAATGGCTCTGTGTAGTAACAGCTGCTCTATGTGAAATCACGCACCTGATGAAATCGCTACCTGATTGCCTAATCCTAACCCCACCTCTAATCCTAACCCCTCCCCCAAACCTACTCCTAAACCTACCAATACTAGGGGGGTAATAATTTGGCAGGGGGTCAAAACTGGGCTCAACACCAGCTTTACTGACGAGATGCGCATTAATGATCGGCCGATCGTGATCGGAGCACCCCTAACTTTTACAAGTTGTTTGAACAGAAATGTGGTTTGGCAGTGTGTACACAACCACCCTATAATGATAAAAATCCACCAAGTGTTTTTCCTTTTTTTTTTATCTACTAAAATATTTACCCCTTTCTTAAATCGAGCTGATCTCAGATGCCTGTCTTTGTGACATCACACAGACTGGCCCCTACCACGATAGTTTGATTGACAGCACAGACTGGACTGGTGTCTTACCTTAGACCCGCCCTGAGTGAGCTGTCATAGACGGCCATTGTTTTGATGCTGGAGTAGGAGTAGACGAATGTATAAATTTTAACCAAAGTATGGTACAGACTTTTCATTAAGACCTTAAAGAATCATATAAACTTGTGGGAAATGGGCATCCGGTGACCACTTTGAATTACAGTAAATAAATGCAACCTTGGTGATAAGAGACTTATTTAAAAATATTGGTAATTTTTTTCAAATTAATAAAATTACAAATACAAAAATACAAAAAGGATGCATATCTTCTAACAACTCAAAACAAAAGTTTTAAAATTATGTCCTTTCATTACACATTAAATAAATGTGGAATAAATGTTTTTTCATTGACATATTTATTTATTTCATTGAATAAATTCTGCATTACATCACTCACCAATGGATCCTCTCTAGTGCCATTAGAATAAGAGTCCAATAGCTGATAGAAGCATCACAATAATCCACAAGTAATCCACATGACTCCAATTAACATCTTCTGAAGCAAAAAGCTGTGTGCCTGTAAAGGGCAAAAAAAAATCCATAAAATTTGCGATAAAAAAACTGTGCAGCTGTGGTTGTCAGAATTTTACATTAGAAACATGGTAGCAACATTTTGGGCTTTACAGATTTAACTTAAATTTACATTTAAAAACATATTTTGTGAACTAATATAATATATCAACCTATAGTACTAAAATCCGTTTAGTATAGTGCCTTTGTAATACACTGATAAGCACCAAAAGCAGGTGGTGATGAAAGTCACACGATAAACCAACATTCATCACAAGCAGCTTTTCCACAAGCTGAGAAAAAGAATGCTAACATAGAAGGTGCACAGCTTCATTCACTCAAACACTAAACACCATCATAGTAACACACATGATGACTGAAATAATGCACTAATAATTAATTTAACAACATTAGATGTAACATAAAATCCTAATGAACAAAACTGATAAGAATAAACTAATAAAAAATGTATTAGTTATTTCAACATAAAAAACATCAAATGTGAAATGTAATGCAGGTAATTCTGGGAATGTCAATTTATGGTTTTTCACCATTTTTTACTTTTTCACTTCCAAAAACTGTACATAACCGTAAAATTACATGTAATGTCTAATACAGTTTTTCACCCTATATAGTAGGGGAACTTACCATTTACCAATTAATGGTTTATACTGTTTATACTGTAGCATTTTTATAGTCCATTAAAATACTGTAATTTCTTAAGAAACAAATCTATAACGAAGGTGTTTTAACTGTAAACCATCACTTGTGGCCAAGATACTATCCCATGATTGGACTCTAATTCTGATGGCAACTATTCACTACAGAGGATGTAGATATCAAATGGCAGGAGAGTGTGTACATTTTAAGCAAATTAGCATTTTTTGTGAGAACTGTTTCCTTAAGACTGAAAGATAATATAAAAGACTTTTTTTAAACAGAAAATTTAGATTTGGCTGTATAGATTTGTGCTCATTACTGATAATACTACTGCTAGAACAAATGCAATAATAAGTGTTACAATACTACATTTAAAATTAGCATTAAAGTAGAAAAATATATTGCACAGAAGTTTAGGGTTGAGGAATAAGGGTCCTTCCTCCCTCCCAACAAAACCCAATATAGCAGTGAAGAAAGAAAATGAAAGCCAAATATTCAAATTGAACAATGATTCTACTTATACTAACAGACAAGACATGGAAACAGGTGAGCATAATGAAACAAGTATGAATTCTAATTTGCATAATGTGTGCACAAACCAATGGCGTTTTAGCCAGCCAGAAAGGGAGGAGCCATCATGTGTATAAGTTGACTCGCAGCACCATTTCATCAGAATCATTCGACTGAAGTGACAATCATTGATTCGCATGCAGCTTATAGCACGGCAAGTGACAACACTCGTTCCTTTATCTGAGGTTCTCTTTCGAATGTTCACTTCACATTGTGTATGGGGAACGAATCCAATCATACTGTGCTATGAGCAGAAGCAGATTAAGTTGCTCTGTGAGCCCAGTTCTGGAGCACCTAAGTTAGCTGAGGACTTTGGATTTAGCTATTTCCACCATAGGGAAGGGTAATAATCTGAGCTCTGAACAGAGATGAAAGCACCTTTGGAACGTATCCATGTCCAGGCTTGAGGACGACTTTACAGTTACTAGGCCCAAACTCAAGACAGGAAGCACTGATTTACAGTAGCAGAGCAGTTTTCAGTGAAAAAGGGTGTAGTTTTGCTGAGTGTAACCCCTTGAAGGGAGGACCATGTAGGGCCCTAAGGACTATTGACAAGTCCCAGATCGGAACGGTCTGAGGACTAGGAGGATTTGATCTTCGGGTGCCCTTCAAAAACGTAATGATCAGATCGTTTTTGCTGATCAAATGACCAGCTTCAAGAGAATGATTCTGCGATAGTGTGGAAGAGGCGCATCTGTTGTCCAACAGCTCTTGTAGAAATGATAGCATGTGGAACACGTAACAAGATACCGGGTACAGTGTTCATGCAGTACAACAGTCACGAAAGCTTCTAAAATGGTATCACTCACTCTCGCTGGGAGCTGCACAGGCTCCCGTCGAGGCTCCATACATGAAAGTTCCACAGCTCTGGCCAGAAATGCTAAATCATGCTTTTTGCCTGTGGGAGTAGATCTCGTCTGTGGTATCAGCCACATAAAGCCTGGTTCCTTCAGAGTGGAGCCAACAAGAGAACTGAGCATTTTATCTTCTTGACCCATTTAAATACCTGCAGAAGCTGGGCTATTGGGGGGAAGGCGTACAGGCAATCACTGGGCCAATTGTGGGCCAAAGCATCTTGCTGTATTGAAAAATAAGTTGGGCAGTGAGAGCTGCTACTCCTGCCTTCCCGAAGACAGACAGAATTTCTTAAACCGTATGACTGGCAGGAAGGTTTTCAGAGCCAGAAAAACTGCTAGGAGCTCTAGACAGTTTATATACAAGGGCCGTTCCGAAGCTGATCAGCGATTTCTGGAGTTTGGAGGCAGAAATCAAAATATCATGATTGCATCTCAAACATTTCTTGTTAAATTATAAATGTTGAAAATAATTGTGCCACATTTTCATATTATATGTATTTTTTTCGGATTCTCTGATGGATAAATAATTTAAAACATCCGCAAATCCTTTGTAACTGCCATTTTTAATCAATTAAATTGAAATAAATGTATTATTTATATTCATACACCAGATCTTTCTGGTCCTAATATTGTTAGTGTATACAAAAAAAAGTTCACCCTTTACAGATTTAAATTATGTATAACTCTTATACAACCCGAATTCCGGAAAAGTTGGGACATTTTTTCAATTTGAATAAAATGAAAACTAAAAGACTTTCAAATCACATGAGCCAATATTTTATTCACAATAGAACATAGATAACATAGCAAATGTTTAAACTGAGAAAGTTTACAATTTTATGCACAAAATGAGCTCATTTCAATTTTGATTTCTGCTACAGGTCTCAAAATAGTTGGGACGGGGCATATTTACCATGGTGTAGCATCTCCTTTTCTTTTCAAAACAGTTTGAAGACGTCTGGGCATTGAGGCTATGAGTTGCTGGAGTTTTGCTGTTGGAATTTGGTCCCATTCTTGCCTTATATAGATTTCCAGCTGCTGAAGAGTTTGTGGTCGTCTTTGACGTATTTTTCGTTTAATGATGCGCCAAATGTTCTCTATAGGTGAAAGATCTGGACTGCAGGCAGGCCAGGTTAGCACCCGGACTCTTCTACGACGAAGCCATGCTGTTGTTATAGCTGCAGTATGTGGTTTTGCATTGTCCTGCTGAAATAAACAAGGCCTTCCCTGAAATAGACGTTGTTTGGAGGGAAGCATATGTTGCTCTAAAACCTTTATATACCTTTCAGCATTCACAGAGCCTTCCACATGCAAGCTGCCCATACCGTATGCACTTATGCACCCCCATACCATCAGAGATGCTGGCTTTTGAACTGAACGCTGATAACATGCTGGAAGGTCTCCCTCCTCTTTAGCCCGGAGGACACGGCGTCCGTGATTTCCAACAAGAATGTCAAATTTGGACTCGTCTGACCATAAAACACTATTCCACTTTGAAATAGTCCATTTTAAATGAGCCTTGGCCCACAGGACACGACAGCGCTTCTGGACCATGTTCACATATGGCTTCCTTTTTGCATGATAGAGCTTTAGTTGGCATCTGCTGATGGCACGGCGGATTGTGTTTACCGACAGTGATTTCTGAAAGTATTCCTGGGCCCATTTAGTAATGTCATTGACACAATCATGCCGATGAGTGATGCAGTGTCGTCTGAGAGCCCGAAGACCACGGGCATCCAATAAAGGTCTCCGGCCTTGTCCCTTACGCACAGAGATTTCTCCAGTTTCTCTGAATCTTTTGATGATGTTATGCACTGTAGATGATGAGATTTGCAAAGCCTTTGCAATTTGACATTGAGGAACATTGTTTTTAAAGTTTTCCACAATTTTTTTACGCAGTCTTTCACAGATTGGAGAGCCTCTGCCCATCTTTACTTCTAAGAGACTCTGCTTCTCTAAGACAAAGCTTTTATAGCTAATCATGTTACAGACCTGATATCAATTAACTTAATTAATCACTAGATGTTCTCCCAGCTGAATCTTTTCAAAACTGCTTGCTTTTTTAGCCATTTGTTGCCCCCGTGCCAACTTTTTTGAGACCTGTAGCAGGCATTAAATTTTAAATGAGCTAATTAAGTGGATAAAAGTGTAAAATTTCTCAGTTTAAACATTTGCTACATTATCTATGTTCTATTGTGAATAAAATATTGGCTCATGTGATTTGAAATTCCTTTAGTTTTCATTTTATTAAAATTTAAAAAACGTCCCAACTTTTCCGGAATTCGGGTTGTATATATGATCAAATATGACTGAGAATTTTAAGTTCTTTTCGCTGTTATCTTTAAAATCTGCAAGTGGTTAAGGATGTATGTAATATTGTAAACTATACTGTATTCACTCAAATTGAATTTGTCTTTTATTTCTTGCTTAATATTAAATGTTCATCTTTTAACTATTGCTGTTCCCTCTAGTCATTTTTTTTCAGTCCATTTTAAGCCAACAATGTAATAATTTTTAAATAATAGATGATTTAAATAAAACAATCAAGGGTGGTGGGTAAAACATTTTACCCAACCAGCTGGGTCGAAATAACCCAGCATGTGTTCTGTTCAATATTTACCCAGCGCTGGGTTGCCAAATTACCCAAGTTGGGTTGTTTTTAACCCAGCATTTTTTAAAGTGTACTTTAAGTTTCACTTTTTGAAATAAGTTACAAAAAAATTTACTTTTTCAAAATATTCTAATTTTTTTAGATCCACCTGTTTATATATATATATAGAGAGAGAGAGAGAGAGAGAGAGAGAAAGAGAGAGAATGAGAAAACAAGCAGGCTTGTGTTAAAAAAAAAATTCTACATTAAAATATAATCAAAATTTTAAAAGTTCTCCTTTTATCATTCTAAATCCTAAATACCACTTGGTACCTGGCAGTTATGGCACTGCAAGTCTTTCTTTCTGTTTCTGATTCTCTCTCTTTGTATGTCAGACTGGTTTTAGTTCACTTCTCTCTTTTTTCTACTGTTTCATTCTTAGGCATTGTTTAAAAGGAGATGTTTGTTTAAAATGTTTGAGGAAAATAGTGTTTGGCAGATCCAGAAGAAAAATGGTTACAAGTGGACTTAATAGTTACAACCAGTGACTGGATGGACAATTAGAGATTATAGCGCCTTGTTTCTAGGTGTTGGTGAGAAAATCCCAGGAAACCTTAAGCAACTTTGGATGCAACTGTTTGTAAATGACTGTTCCTATAGTGCAACCAAGGAACTGTTATTGCCTACAATAACATTTGGTTAAACATGTAAAGTCTTGTAAAGTCAAAATAAGATGATTAGCACAGGAAATATTACATCATACTTAAGACACTACCCTTTACCCTAAAAAAACAAGCAAATATAGCATAATGTTTTAAATCTACTATACTGTATATAGCTGACTAATCTTGCTAATCTACCTTTATATACAGTACTGTAAGTACTAGCTATATGCTGTAAGTACTGTAAGAAGTAGGGGTGAAACGATAGATGTATTCATACCGAACTATCACGGTAGGACATCTCGGTTTTGTGCATGAGGCCTTACAATGAATACAGGCAATATACCCCCAATCCAGAAGTGGTCACCTGCTTCAATGCTACACTGTTTGATAACCGGCCGAAGAACAGCGAATGCCGTGAGTTGCGTACTTGAAAACAAAGCCCACTAGAAAGTGACCATGTACTGACTCTGCATCTGTCTCTCACAAACTGGCAAAGAAGTATATTTTAAAGACTTGTGCTCTCAACTGCTTGTGAAATGGAGCTTTATGCTCATATATCCCACCTCTCTCATTTGGCACAATAAAATCACCTCTCTCATTTGGCACAAATCCAAATATTCCATAATATTTCCATATTTGCGTTGTAACTTAATCTGAATGCTAAACTATTATTTATTAAGGAAATTAAAGGCTTTGTACTTCAGCTCCAACGGTGACACAGAGGTGGGTGTGCTGATGTTTGGTTCACTGTATTTTATTTTGATCAAGTACAAACTGTGCGGTCAAGTTAGCAATGCTGGAACTGATGCGTTTTGTATGTGTGTGCGCGCACCGGCACGATCACTTCACAGGTGTCACGATCATTAGAAGGAGTGCCCATGAGCTTCAGTAGAGGGCACTCCACTCAGGACCATTCCACCCATCAACCACCAGATGTCACTTGGACACTAGCACCTCTCATACTGTTGCACCACACCCGAACTACATTACCCATGAGTCACTGCATCACAATCACCTTGCCACTCCTGCACCTCATTCATCAGCCAATTTCCTTGCCACACCTGCACCTCATTTACACACACACATAAAAGCAGCTCACTCACTGCAAAGTCTTGTTTAGCCTGTCTAACATTTCTGAGCGTTTCTCCCTGTGTTTGTCATTCCCGTGTTTGATCTTTGGACTGATTACTCCGACTCTAATTCTCTGCTGCCTGCCCCGATCTCTGCTTGTTTCTGGTTTCGACTCTGGTTATCCCTGACACACCTGACGCCATTCCTGATTTCTGCCTGTTTGACGATTCTTTAATAAAGCACTGCATTTGGATCCGAACGTCTCTGGCTCATCATTACAACAAGCAGCATTCCTATACATGAATACTGTATCCCTGTACATGAATACTGTATTCCTACTACTTCAAGGATTTCTATTTCCTTACACATTTTTTCCCTTTATAAGTTTAATAACCAATTTTTTATTGAATTTATTTTTATTTTTATTTGATTTAAAATGATAATGTGTCTCCTTGATCCTCGATTCCAGTGAAACATGACAATTACGAGCTGCACCGTTTTTTTTTTACGTTGGTTATCTGTAAACTAAATCAAATATATTTCAAGAATTTATTCCTTGTGTATATATATATATATATATATATATATATATATATATATATATATATATATATATATACACACTGCAGATTATATATAACAATGTAATAATTAGTATTTTCACATCCAGGCGGAATATTTTTTACTTTGTACTACTGTCTGTTCAAAATAAATGAAAAGAAACCAATTATAGTAGATTTATTTTTTTCCCTGTTATACCGAAATCGTATTGAACTGTGACCCCCGAACCGAGGTACGTACCGAACCGTGATATCTATGTACCGTTCCACCCCTAGTAAGTAAGGACTTAAAGGGTTTGGACCAATTAAGGATGCAAGGCCATTTACAGTAGATACAGTGGGGGAAATATTTATTTGATCCCCTGCTGATTTTATAAGTTTGCCCACTTACAAAGAAATGAAGGGTATGTAATTTTTATGGTAGAATTTTTACGGATAGACAGAAAAACAAAAATAAAAAAATAAAGGATTTGATCCCCTACCAACCAGCAAGAATTCTGGCTCCCACAGACTGGTTATGTGCCCATGTGGAACACAGATTAGTCCTGTCACCTTAGAAGTTATTACTAACGTCAGCTTGTTAGGTGCATAAGACCTCCCACCACCATGGGCAAGACCAAAGAGCTGTTGAAGGATGTCAGAGTCAAGATTGTTGATCTGGACAAGCCTTGAATGGGCTACAAGACCATTAGCAAGAAGCTTGGTGAGAAGGAGAAGTCTTCAAGGATTACAATGACCCAAAAAATAATGCCAAGGCAACAAAGGAGTGGCTCAAAAAGCAGCACATTAAAGGTGTAGTTCACTCAAGAATGAAACTTTTTTTTTCTCACTTCTGCTGACCGTGGGGAACCGGAAGACATGCAGGCGGATGCTGTAGTTCGACAGTGCTGCGTGGTAAGTGACGAGCGCAGAGAGAGAACAAAACTCTGGTCATGAATTAGAGGCACAAAGTGAGGATTTGTAAAGAAAAACGTTGGAGGATTTCGAAATCGAGGAGACTGGTTTTCGTTTTTTTTTTAAATCAAAATCCTACAGAAAATCTGTGGAGAGAGCTGAAACTTTGAGTTTCCAAATGCCAAATGCCAAGAAACCTTAATGATTTAGAAACAATCTGTAAAGAGGAGTGGACCCAAATCTCTCCTGAGATGTTTCCAAACCTGGTGACCAAACTATAAAAATTGTCTTATCTTCTGTGCTTGTCAACAATGGTTTACTAAGTCATGTTTTTCTTGGGAATCAAATAAATTTCTAACCTTTATATAATGTTTTTTTTCTGGGTTTTTTGGTTGGTATTCTGTCTCTATATGCTAAGATAAACCTACCATAAAAATTACAGACTCTTCATTTCTTTGTAAGTGGGCAAACAAAAAAAATCAGCAGGGGGGGGGGGGGGGGGTCAAATAAATATTTCATAACACTGTAAAATACAGATTAAATGGTTAGGAAATTGCTGGTTAGCATTAACCAGTTAGCCCTGATGGACAGATGCCAATCTAGTAACTTAATCATTCAAAAGTAGCCATTTGTGATGAAATTGTGTCATCTCATGACATCATGACAACTGCCACTGAGATGAATGCTAACAGACTTTGATATTATAGATGTCTTCAAACCTATCAAACACCACACCCTCTATTAAGTACAAAGAAAGAACACAGCAAATTTCAGAATGCATTTAGTTTAACAGGTCAGAGAACTTTATTCTGAGTTAAATACTTAATTCTTAAGGTGTATTAATAAGCTGTAACATATCATTTCTGTACCACGTGAATCAATGAGTAGCTATTTTAGTTTATTTAATTGCAGTTTATATGTTGAGGTTGTTTTCTGATATTTGGCGTGTGTATAAATGTCTTTTTTAACTTTATGGAGACATTTTTTGCTATTTACTGTATATGAAAATTATTTAGCATGCATACAGCAACAGTATATTATTATTTATATTATTTCATTATTTTTTATCATTAAAAAACAACTTCATATAAGCTACATATTCAATAACACTTGCTTTGAGGTAACGAATGAAAATATCTGACAACTACAGCTCACTGCAGTGTCTACAGAGGCATTAAACCCATAATTAGGAGCTGCACTGCTGGGCTCAACTGTCACCACAGCTGAGTTCTTCAGTTTTCCAGGAATCATTAATTCTCAGAAGCTCAGGTGGAAATGTGACGTTGTCTTTATAACTAAATAGGCATAACAAAGGTTGTACTTCCCGGGCCATCTCAAGAAGTTCATCACTGAATGTTTCCTGAAACAATCCATAAAAATCTGGTATACAGTAGTCTAGGTCAGTCACAGCATCTGACTCTAGCATATTATATGCTGAAAAAAAATCATTGGCTACAATCTGCCCATTTGATCCACGATTCAGAAAGTGGGCAGTCAAGATCATCAGCAACCCGCATAATCATATTCTTCAGCTAGTGCTCATTTTAAGTTCCTGGGGCACTTTCTTTGTTATAATTTCAGTCATTTTTTTGACCCTTGTATGCACGTCTAAAGGTTTGAGGCTCTAAACTTTTTAACACCCACAGAAGCACTGCACAGAAATATGAGTCGCACCAACTGAAGAGAATCATCAATGATTCAAACACAATCCTCATGTTCTATTTCTCTCTCTCTCGGTCTCTCTCTCACTCACTAACAGATACACACACACACACAAAAACAGACACAAAGACTTAATTGTCCTGTGCCCAGCTTAATATGAAGAACTATGACGTTTTGGTGGAAAGTTAGGCTATTGTTTATTTTAAAAGTTCTAACTTTTGTGCTTTGAAAACCTATTTTAGAGACTACATTTAGTAGGTTACTTCAGTTGCTGTAGCTACTGTTGATAACCAACTTTTAATAGACCGGTTTTGTGAACGGTAGGCTACTAACAAAACAGTTAATCTTCTAAATTATTTATTTTTCGAATTATAAAGAACTATTACGCACTCAAACCGGCTTTTCAGCCTATTGTTCGTGAGTATTGTTTAATTGACGTTAAAGGTGGAATGATGCTATTATCTTAAGAAGTTGTCTCAATGATCTCCGTGAACATTGTTGCCAATTCTCGCACGATAATTAAGCAACCGCTCCTTCAAAAACAAGCACAATATTTTTTTTCTTACCATCAATATTATTTATTATAAATTTATTACCAACAAAGGAGCCTGCAACATATTAAACTGAAATCACTCTTTTATCTGAAAAGCAAAAACAGAAGTTATTTTACGAAAATCAGCAAACTGCAACGAAGTGGGAACAAAACTCATCTGCAATCACCTGTGAGCAGAATAGATTTGGAGAGATGGAAAGGGAGAAAAACACAAGCTTCAAATGGGAACTAACAGCCACCTATTTATAGCCTACTAAGCGATTCGAACCAAATGTATTAACTCTTATTAGTAGTATCGGAAAACTGTGATAGCCTAATACATTACAAATGTCATCCCACTCCTACTTCTATCATCACTTGGATTACAGCGTCACGCGAATTCTTTTTGAACGTGATTTTTGTCCAATGAGGAGGAGGAGGGAGCGGAACATTTGGCAAATTACGCTGCAGCACTTTTACATTATTGCACGTGTTGGCTATTAACTGTGAGCACACAGTGTCAATCAATGCATGGGGGAACACGGCAAACATAAAGGAACGAACTTGCTTGTCAGATTTTCCTAACAAGCAACCATATATTTTTTTAAATAACCCCCCCCAAAAAACGTAACCCTGGATTTTTTTTCACGCAACTATACAAAAAAAGATCTAAACCCAAAATCGCCTACAATACGCGGACTTGGGAACTCTGTCTTTGAGTCTTTACCGTCATATTTATAGCCCAACTCTGCCTAAATAGAAGCGCCGTGATGACGCACCTCAAATGCAAATATACCCGTGTCGACAGAGCAAACAACGCACCTGACACTTCCCAGGGGATTTAACTCAGGGAAGGCCGAAGTCTGTCTATTGTTCTAGCGCTTACTCTGCTATGGCTGGACCACTCCCTGCAGTGACTGTGAAGTGAGGTTTCGCATATCCCGCCCTCACTGGAGTGATACACAACGCCCCATCTATTGGGAAAACCACCTCGCCTGTTGTGGCAAACGGACAGTTTTAACCGGCCAACACAATTTGTGGATTTATGTAAGAGTGTCAGAAGCTCAGGAGAGCGAGGGGACGTGAACTTCACAGACGAGCTACCGGGTTCACCTGTACAGGTAAGCGGCGAAGGGCGGCGTTTCGGTTTAGAAACAGGTGTTACGCGCAACAGTCTTTTCTACAGGTGATCTAGGTGTGTCCTTTGGTTTCTCTTTTATTTTGCGGAGATGGCTGACATTTAAAGTTCTTGCACTGCATGTGACGTTTTGAAGTATCGGTGTCCATTTGAAACTGAGCTCACTTTCATTATATGGTTTTTATATAAAGGCTAAAATACTGTATCACGATCTGTTATAGTAGTACCTGTCACTTGGTGTTTTTAAATTAAATAGTTTCCTGAAGACTGAGGAACAAGTGAGCGTTTGGGATGTGATCTAAAGATTTACCTGTTCACTTTTACCTGCCCCATTCATCAATATTTAACTGGCGAGCGATACGCTAGTTTAGCAGGGGCACCTTGCATTAGGACTGACATTCAGTTCCCATTCAACATCCATCTAAAATAAACTAAAATAAAGAGATAATGTCAGTTCTGATTGAAATATCTCTTCCTATTCTCCGTTATGTTTTTATCTGTTATCATAATTTTATTGTAAAGAATAAAATTTTTGGATAAGGGGTTAAATGTTTATGGTTTGACTGACTTGGCCTGTGACAAGTGTGGGGTGTTTTTACTTAAAAAAAAAAAAAAAAAGGTTTTAAAAATCTTAATTGAAATATGTGTAAAGTGCCTGTTTGGTATATACCTATTTAGGGTACTGTTTAATTATACAATTTATAGACCTACAAAAATGGCTTTAAAGATGTTAAGTCATGTAACCAGTAAAAATCGGTTAAACAGATGTACCCTGGATACACAAAAGTGTACACTTATTTTTTTTTTTCCCATAATAGAAGTTTATATATTTTTTTAAAATATATATATTTTTATAAAAAAATAAATAAATAAAAACCTTGATGGGAGTTTAAAGGGGCCTCTCTGTTTTATGGATTTCTTGTCACATGACAAAAAAAATGGCTACCTGCATGCATGGTTATGCTACACTGATTATTCAGACAAAACATTTTCAAAATGTAAAAATATTAATACTATATTTAAAATAAAACAAATACAAATAACAGATTATGTCAGTCTACTTATGTCAACATTGAATCCAGGCCAAAACATAAACATGGTCAATCTAGGTGAATGCAATGATAATATTGCTAATATTAATATTGAGTTTTTCTTCAAAATCAATATCATATGTGAGTCCCCACTTCAGTGCTGGATAAGTGTCCTGTTTAATGTAATGCAAACTAAATAAAATAAGATTCAAAATTGATATTAACAACTCTACACCAGTTATCAGCTCTCATTCATTTTTATCAATCTTGTCAAGCAATATGGATTTAGATGGCATTTAGTAAATGTGTTATGTGTGCGGGGGAAGGGAAGATCCTGTTAGGCCAGTTTAAAGTCTGAGCGCCTGTTGTTTGGACTCCTACAGTCTGCTGTCATGATACCTGTCTGTATTTATTGTGAGATTCTACGAAATAGAACTAGGATTAACCAGAAAAGGTGTGATTGCAGAAGTCCAAAGGCTGGGTTTATTATTTTGTATATAAATATATTTTTTGGACTGAGATTATCCTTAACTCTTTATGTGAGGTATCTGTTTTCCATGACATAAGGATTAGTACTTTAAGATATGATCAGATGTTTTCTTGTCTTGTGAACAGAGGACATCTTTCCTTAAAAAGGATGTGGCCTAGTGGGTTTTGCATGTCTTTGCATATTGAAAGTCCATTCGAACTCGCTGATTACACGCAAAGCATCCATTAGCCAATCGCTTATTCTAACTAACATCATTCTGTAGTGTCTTCAGTGGGGTCTTAGGTGGGGGTTTGTTCATTAAGCTCTGAACTAAGCACTGAGTCTTTTTACAACGTAAGGTCCTAGAATAAGTTTGCCCCTGGATGTCTGTAGTATTTCATTTGTGCAGCCATAGTGAAACATTAGAGATTTAGATCAAGTTCATTTGTTCCTTAATTTAGCAGAAAAAGGCCTGTGATGGTCCGTTCACCCCTGCTGATTTTATGAAACATGTACCTTTTATTCAGTCTTAAAGTATCAAAAATAAAACAAAAGTCACAAATGCCTTGTTTAGCTTCTTTTCATGAGCAGGGTAATCCCCAATTTTGGTTAGAGAAACCCAGATACCTCTAACACAAATTCACCCTGATCACACCATGTGAGTTGTTTGGGTTTGTTCTGAGATTGTCTGGGTATTGATTATCTATTATCAGTTATCACAATCATAATAATGTGTCACGTGACCGTAGCACACACGAGTTAATATGACAAAGTCTTGAAGGCATGTAAAATGCGATGCCGATAACATCAATTTATGTCTTCTTGTACATCCTCTCCCTCACTCCTAGAAAGTTCCTGTTTAGTCTATATAGCCTGACACATGCACTTTTTTAATGTACAGTGCAGTTTTTCTCTTAAAAATGTTACTGTAAGATGAGAATAGTGCTAAATCACAAATGCCCTTAATAAAATTATTTATATTAATCCTAACTTTTGGCTACAACAACCAAACACGGGTCTTTGATCTCTTGTTATTAAGAAAAAATGGAATGTCATTTTTAGAGAATCTGATTTTCTAATAAACTAATTAGACTGATAAACTGAATTTTAACAATGTTTTTATTTGTCCCAATATATTCAATATATCCCCTTGTATGCACTTTTTTTTGGACCATTTAGATCACACAAACTATAATAACAACATTTATTAGTATTTGTATTTTACAAACAAAGTATATTATGTTTTTATTGTGGTAGTTTAATGATCATATAATTATTATTGTCAAAAAGCAATTTTGTATCATCTAAAATCGATACAAAAAGCAATTTTGTATCGTCTAAAATCGATACAATCGATATCGGCTTTGTCAAGAGAATAATTTTATATCTGGGTTTTTTGTGTGGCAGCCTAAACAACGAAGTGATCACATTATCAGCTTTATCATTTATCTCAGCGTTTTCCATGTGTTTAATAGCGAATGTTACTCCTCCTGATGGGCAGGAAACCTGAACCACCCATTAGTAACACAAGCTATGACGTTGCTAGGGTACAGCTTGACTCTGGCAGGGTTGCCATGGCAACCATCAACAGTCTGGTATTAAAAAAAGTTGTAATAGTGATAGCCCACCTGAAACTGAGAGAGCCAAATGGTGGAAGGGTCACATTAGAAACAACAGCCGTCATTTAAAAGCAAGGAAAATGGGAAATTTACCTCAACAGCTGGCTTATATGGCCTGGGAAAACATACCTTTCTTAGGTCTCCTTGTTCTCCTCACTGAAGCTTCACTGTGTCTGAACACCACTAAACACCTGTTTGTTATTTACAGGTATGGGTTTTATAGATTTATTTAATCACTCTTGACATTTTAAGGACATTATCCAAGGACCATCATTCTTATTTGTGGAGCGTTCTGTAAATAATAAAGAAAGCAGTAACATTCCTAGCTTCCAGTAACATTCATAGCTTCATTCATAAGTTCCTGACAGGGACATTGCTTTTGTTTCTATGGAGGGTTCCGTGCAGCATTGTTGTTTTAGCAGTCTGAGAGATTATAAATGTGGCAAACCTCATTTGAATGAATGCCCAAATGAGTTGTTTGTCAATCTATAAATGCAGACCACTCAGGGCTCTGTCTTCCTTAGAGACAACATTTCCTTTGCTTTTTTGTTCTTTATGTGCATCTTTGTCTTTCTTCCGTCACATAATGACATACACCTGTTTATTGGATTCCCAGACACGACCTGTTCTAGGTTATGTTCTTTAATTAAGGTGTGAGAATAAAGAGATGCTTAAAGATGAAAGTCAAGAACACCAAAGCCTTGGGGATTGTTTAAAACATGCTATTAATGTCTAGGACTGCTAAGGCATGCAAATGTTTTTAAAAACAGTGCTTAACTGGGGTGCGTTCTCCGATAACGTTGTCTCTTAGCGCGCTACGAATACTCAAAAGGTACACCTTAACTACAGGTATACCTTTGCTACGTGTGTTCCCCGAACTATACCTTAGGATGTAGCTTAAGGTAAACCTTCTTAAGTTCGACCTTAGCAGTTGCTGTCCATGGTGGAGGCGCTGAATAGGTTGATATCGACGCCTCGATGATCGATTGTGCGCTCTTTCCTTCACAGCGGTATAGGTAAAGTATTGAGAAAACAATGTTCTTTATAAAGAAGCGTTTTAGAAATAGTACAAACTGCATTTATCGGGGCTTATTGAAATACGTACATGCAGAAATAAATATGAGTATGTGTTTATAATTTAGCAAGTGTACAATCCCAAACCCTCACGGCCATAAGTGTGTTAATGTTCTCCACAACGTATGCTGATTATCCACCAGCCGTATCACATTATTGGCGTAAATCGCTCATTTGTGTAATTGGATGATTTCCTCAATAAAAGCCCAAACATGAGAGACATACCGACATTCACTATGTCGGGGAAAAAAGTCCGCAAAAAGAGATCGCCCAGCCACACTGAGGTCTTACTCAGCCCATATCCATCCCCAACAACCTCCAGAAAACTCCCCACAGCATAAAAACGAAGAGCCGCCAGCAGCTGAATTTCGGGGCTGAGTGGGTAGCTCCGTCGAGTTTGTCTTGACAAATCTGGGCCAACAAGATGCAAGAGCTGCAGAATTTGCTCCCGTGGCAGGCAAATTTTTTTTTACAATGGTCTCTTCTGACATGGTAGTCAGTGGACTAAAATGTTCTCTTATAAAGTAGTTGACATACACTAACTGGCTCCGCGGACGCCGCCGTCTTTGATTTAAAACAAGTACTCGCTGTCTCGCTGCCATAGCTATAAAGTTTGTGTAAACTCATCTTTCTTTATATAGACTCCTAAGCCTTTTCTGTCAAATGGTTCGCCAGCTGATGTGCCTTAGGATAGTAATTAAAAAAGCTAACAACCATTAGTGTATGGAAACTTTATTAATGAAAACACTTCCATACACTGGGTGTAGGCTATAACAACTTAAGTATTTTATGTGTATAATTTTAAAGTAAAGTAAAAATTTAATTTTAATTCTAAATCAGATTTTATATTAAAAGTTCATATAAAATTTTCTATGTGTAATTAAACTGCGATGTAAAAAATCTTTTTGCGTAGTGGTGGCCACTAGCGGTATGAACCGTAAGCAGCGATAAGGTATAGCTAAGAGCGCTCCAGACAAACCTTACGAATGCATGACTTACAGAAGGTATACTTAACTAAGAAGGTTTCGGAAACCACGTATTAACGATAAGGTACTTCTTAAGGTACAACTTAAGAACGACGTAGCGTTAAGCAGAGGTGGAAAGAGTACAAAAATAATCTACTCAATTAAAAGTACCATTACATTAATGAAATTTTACTTAAGTAGCTACAAGTAAAAGTACCAGTCTAAAAATCTACTCAAGTAAAAGTAAAAAGTAGCTCATTTAAAATTTACTCAGAGTAAAAATTACTTAGTTACATTTTAACAGTGGGAGGGAGTCAAAATGGGACAGGCCAAGGGTGTCAAACTCAGTTCCTGGAGGGCCACAGTCATGCACAGTTTAGATATAACCCTAATTAAACACACCTGATCCAGCTAATCTAATCATTTAGGTTTATTTGAAAACTACATGATATGTGTGCTGGAGCAGGGTTAGAACTAAACTCTGCAGGGCTACGGCCCTCCAGGAACTGAGTTTGACACCCCTGGGATAAGTCTATTAATCTCAAACTAGTTGTTTTAAAATAAAGGAATCAGTTATTTAGAATAATAAAACATTTGGGCTGTTACCAGGCAAATCAGTATCAATAAACTCATCTTTTAATGCAGAGGAAATGCAGAAGATTCATTGGAAGTGGCATTTAGATGTATTACACTGTTTAGTGCAGGACAAGAATGCATTTAACCTGCAGTTACAAATGCATGAATAATGTTTTGATATACAAGACATAAAATGTTGAATAATCATTTGAAATGATAAGAAATTAATTATTAAAAAAAAATCAAAAGATACTTTAAATGTGAAATTAAAATGGCCACTATGTGTCAGCAAGTCACTGTTAATAAGTGAGTCATTGCGATTGAACCGAATCATTTAAACGGTTGATTCATCCAGAAACGAAACACTGTCACGTTGCTCAGAGACGCAAACCTGTGCTTTGGTGGCTGTGTTTGGAATTATTTTCTGTTGTAGAAATAGAGCTAAAAAAGGCAATATGGTGTCTAAAACGCAAGTCTCTTAATTAACTTGTTTACTGAACTGTTATATATATGTATGTATATATTCATGATGATTTTTGGAGGAAATTGCATTTAATATATGAATTGAATTGATTTAATATTATATAAATATATAAATATAAATAAATACAAATATAAATATGTGAATTTTCTGCCCCTATATCTTCAATTTTGTGATCATTCTAAATGCATTTTAGGAGACTGAATCACACAGTGAAAGAACGCACTATAAATGCGCGCGCACATCATTAAAACAAAAATAGCACACTCCTCACCACGGTCTTTTTGGCTAATTTGTGCAAACCCTCTTGCTAAAACGCTTTTAACCACCAATGCACCGATGCAATTATTTAGCTTACCTCTACATTCTTGCGAAGGGTTGATGTCTTGTCGAGATTTTATAAGCTGCTAGTTTGGTCTTCCTAGGCAAGTACAGCTTACACTGCATAATAGAGCATACACTAATGCACCACTAATGCCTGTTTTGTCCGTCTGCATCTTTTTATGTGATTTTAGCGCCAGTTTGCCATCCTGCCCATTATTTACTGCCGTAGTTTCCAGGGAGCGATTTTTTTTTTTTTTTTTTTTTTTTTACTCAGTAATTAATGTGTTTTAAAATGTAGCGAAGTACAATACTTCAAACAAAATATACTTAAGTAAAAGTAAAATTACAGATTAAAAAAATTACTTTAAAAAGTATTAGTACACAAAAAAGCTACTCAATTACAGTAACGCGAGTAAATGTAATTCGTTACTTTCCACCTCTGGCGTTAAGGTAGTTTCGGAGAACGCACCCCTGGTCATTTTAATTGGTTTATTGTATTTTTAAGGCACCAACAACTATAATTATTTAATTTACATGTAATTAGAATAGTCTTATGACTTACGAGCATGAAATGGTGAAGCAGAGATTTAATGATTGCAATTTTAGATTTAGTAGCTAAAAACAATGTTAGCTTTGGTAAGTTTGAGGCACTTTAACAAGATTAATTTGTGTCATTATTTGAAAATGTACATGTTCTGGTGTGTAGGTATATAGGTAAATATTGTTCTTCATTATTGTATTTTGTTAAATCGGTACAAACAAATGAAAAAGTCTGAAATATAATTCTTCCTTGTTATCAATTGATTGAAAAGAGTGTGGGAAAACTGGACGAACATTTTCTCAGACACACAGAGAACACTGTCTTGAACCAGCAGATTGAATCAGTAACTGATTATATTTGTACCCACTGCCAAATTGAAGGATTAGATTTAGAACATTTGCACTTTTATGACTATGCAAAAGCTTTTTTTTTTATGAAGCTGAGATTCAGGTGAATGGTCAGGGCTCAAAAAATTTACAAACACATTTTACAATCATTAACAATAACAGTTATTAACAACAATTTTTTCCAGCTTTAGCTCATGCAACAGTAGCCTACTTAATGAGTCCGAAGTTGCTAATTTGAAAAAAATCTTAGTAATTCTGAGGCTGTTAAAAGGTGAACACTACCATTAATTTCTTTATTGTTTTGTGTTAACACTTGCACTGCAATGGTAACTATAGACCACAATGGACTTTCAGGGAATATGGTAGTTTAGCATTGCTAATATTGTAAGATGCCTCAGTTGTGCTTGCATGGATACTAAAATGCTGACAATGGTAATATTTTATTTAAAGGTCCAATTTTTGCTATTAACAACTATCGACTTTTGCCTCAAAAAACTTAATTTGTTACTTATTAATAATAACGTAGTTGTTAAGTATTAGGTAAGATTAGGCATGTAGAATATGGTCATGCAGAATTTGTGCATTATAAGTACTAGTTAATAGCCAGTATGTTAATAATAGGCTTGCTAATAAGCAAAAGTGAGAATTGTTCCCTAAACTTAAGTGTTACTTTATTTATGTAGTTGCTCAGTACAAGGGTCAGTGAATGATTGAAGTATCACTAATCATTTGTTGTCTTTTTTTCTACAGCCATGAAGGTTATTTTCCTGCTTGCCACATTGCTGTGGTGTTTAGCATCGAGTTTTTTATGGGCAGCTAAGATTGTGGTAGTTCCTCCAATTATGTTTGAGAGCCACCTGTATATCTTTAAGACCCTGGCCTCTGCTCTTCACGCTGAGGGCCATGATACAGTCTTACTGATCTCCGAAGGTCGTGAAGTCCCACCTTCCAACCATTATCGTCTCCAGCGCTACCCTGGAATCTTTAACAGCACCTCAGCCGATGACTTTCTCCAGTCAAAAGTTCACAACATTTTCTCAGGGCGTCTCACAGCACTGGAGCTTTTTGATATCCTTGACCATTATTCTCAAAACTGTGATGCTGTTGTTGGGAGTGCTTCTGTCATGGAGCAGCTAAAACGTGAACAGTTTGACCTCCTGCTCGTTGATCCCAATGAAATGTGTGGATTTGTCATAGCTCACATTCTGGGTGTCCAATACGCAGTGTTCAGCACAGGACTGTGGTACCCTGCGGAAGTTGGGGCACCAGCACCCCTATCTTATGTCCCAGAATTTAACTCTCTATTAACAGACCGTATGTCATTGTTCCAACGGGTAGCTAACGCAGCAGTGTACCTGGTTTCCAGATTTGGGGTCCAGTTCCTGGTTCTACCCAAATATGATCGCATCATGAGGAAATACAACATCCAGCCATCTGTGTCCATGCATGATCTGGTTCAGAACAGTCGACTCTGGATGCTGTGTACTGACATGGCGCTTGAGTTCCCACGACCCACTCTGCCACATGTTGTCTATGTAGGTGGCATCCTCACCAAACCCCCCAGCCCCTTGTCACAGGTAAGAAACAAGTGCTGTTATGTTTAAACTATCTCTAAACATTGTTTTACTATTTTTTTATGGCACCACATTGAGGGATGTACAGGATATTGGAACTATACTATAATGACAGGAGCAATCAAGCTAAAAAGCAAGCATAACTTGAGTCAAGTCAAGTCACCTTTATTTATATAGTGCTTTTGACGATACAGACAGTGTCAAAGCATCAAATATCAAAAACAGTATCAAATAGGAAAATAGTGTGTCAATGCAAAAGGACAAAAGTAAACACTCAATTTTCAGTTAAAAGCAGTTAATCATTGAATTCAATGATGTCATCATCCAGCTCATTTCAGTTTATTCATTTAGTATCTTTCAAGTTGACGATATTGCTGGAAATTAAGTGTCCCCATCTAAGCAAGCCAGAGGAGACAGCAGCAAGGAACCAAAACTCCATCTGTGACAGAATGGAGAAAAAAACCTTGGGAGAAACCAGGCTCTGTTGGGGGGCCAGTTCTTCTCCAGCCAGACGAGCCAGCAGGTTAATCTATGCTGTAGCAAAGTTAGAGTGTGGAGAGGGCTCCTTGATTCTGTGGTCTTGTCCCGATGGCTGTCTAGGAGACAAGGTCTTCACTGAGGATCTGTCTCTGGGGCTCATCTAGTTGTCCTGGTCTCTGCTGAAATTCAGGGCTCTAGAGGTCGTCTCTAGGAGCTGATCCACCATCTGGACTGGATACGAACTGGATCCGGGTGAACACAGTGGAGTCAAGCTTAATGGAAATAAACCAATGAAAATGCTCCTGTGCACAAGTGTACTTAACTGCTAAATTCAACTGCTTATTCATTAGTTACTTAATGCATGAACTACCCCTTTGATTTGAATCAGCTGAGTCATTTTTTTTTGCCACTTGTGAAGGTGTGATGAATCCGACAAAGGGGTTTGATGCTGTTAATATAAATACAGTTGAATAAGCCTGTCTGAGTTGGCCTTTCTCAGCCCTCTTCATGGTTGCACTAAAATCTAAGATTAGAATCATACACTGTCTAATGGTATGACAAAATCCAAATTTTAAACATTTGGACTTCTCCTATGGGACAATACACACTGAGCTGCCCTATTGCTTGATAAGGCCAATTTGTGGTGCTCTTTCTTAGCCACTGCATAGAGTGTGTTTCACATGTGCTTCATATTAGCTACAGTGGCTTGAAAAAATATAAATCTAGAACTGTTTATTTTTTATGAACACTAATGGCAAGCGTGATTTCACGAAGTACAACATGTTCCTGGATCAACTTCCTTGTTGATCCTGGAAAAACATTCCAATCAACCAATCAGAACAGAGATATAACTTTTCAGAAAATATCTGTTTTGGGCTTACGATCAGAGTTAGGTGCTTCTACACCCTTGTTAATCAGCTATTATTTCCCACTGATTTTAGGAATATATTATGGGTAAGGTTAGATTTAGGGGTAGGGATTGGGTTAAGTCTATATTTTGGACAATAATGTTGATCCAGGATCATCAGATGATGTTGTTCCAGGAACATGTCTTACTTGGCAAAATCACAGCGACCGAACACTAATACACACAAAGTCGGCTATTGTGCAACTAGCCCTTATTGTGATGATGTTTCCTGGACACCATAGAAGGTGCAGTAGAGCTAACCATCAGGCTTTATACTAGAGGCAGTGGAATAATGGAATCCAAATTTTCTTTTTTATGGACACTTGAACTGATATTTCATTCATTTAAAATGAATGATTACAGTTTTAGTGTTTTTTCATTTATTTATTTATTTATTTTTAAGTCAAATTAGTACATAATTTTATTATCACCCATTTATCAGTTTTTGGCCATAGCATGAAAATAATTTAGCCTACATCTTTTATTGCCTACTAGTTCACATTCTGGATGGAAAACTAATGAACTAATGAATATTTGGATCAGATTAACCAACAACATGGCTTTGTCTTCTCCACAATTCGCTGTTGGGACTTCAGTTGCAATTTCTATTTCTAAGTTCCCTTGTTCTTTCAATAAATGCATTGTGTGCACATGCAGTACTTTTGATGCTTGAGTGCATGAATGGCAGTAAAATTACATCATTTTCTGATAATGGGGATCGACTGATGCAGGAACCTCATTTTATTTCAAGATTTTCAGGATTGCCAAATATCTCCAACCTCACACAAAATGGCAAAAATGCCACAACCCACTCCCTCAAACAAGTGACCAAGGTCCACTTTCCAGTTTAAAAATCATTAAGCCGAATGTGGTGAAAATAAACAAGTAGCTATAAAAACATTTATCTAGAAAATATCCAGTGTATTTAAGTCATTATTATCTCTGTTTTATCTCATTTAACTGGTAATAATATAAAGTTTTGATTTTGCCACCAGGGTGTTATGCTCACAAAGGCTGTTCTTATCAATGCTTGTGATAGTGAAGAGCTGTCCACTGAATAGGAGTGGGGGTTTTGAACCTTAGCTTGCACTTTTGGAATACCAAGTGCCCAAATGGCCTTATTGTATGCTGCGGAGCCATAATGCAAATAGCGTGTTTGTCGGTGCAGGGTGTGTGAGTGTGTTTATGTGTGTAAATGTGCCTATTGTTGGGTGTGTATGAAAGACACCAGTGTGAGGAGCGGACAGTCAGTGCCAGGCAAATGCAGGCTGTTCAGCTGCAGCTGGAATCCCTCAACCAGTATTTTTAAAGCTTTGCTAACTGCTAATACAGAATGCTTACACCAAGTCTCATTAATACCATTAATGTTTTATGTTAACAATTGCACTACAGTGCTAACAATGCCCTTTCTACTTACCATAATGCATTACTTACCATAATGACCAAGAGTTGCTTATCATTGCTAATATTGTAATAGGCCACAGTCATGCCTTAATGAATGCTAAATGCTAACACAAAGCTTTACTTGTCTTAAGATTTCTATCTTGCATTTTTTGGAATATGTAAATATGTAATATAATAATCATCAACAAATCTCAGAAATTTGAACCAACAATTTAAAACCAATTAAAAGGTTAAAATGGTAAGCTCATGTTTTTGGTTAAGCACCTATTGGTCACAATAATTTACGTTTAGAATTTGAACTATAAATCTGTCCTTTTTAAAATAGGCTAATAGTTTTTGTTGTAGGGATACTTTCTAGGTGGATTAATGTTTTTTACTCAGTGTGATAGAAACATTGTGTCCTTTTCTGGTAATTTTGTACATATTTTGTGATATTGTTAGGTTTAACAACATTATTTTGCAAATGAAGTAGACCTGTTGAATGTGATGACGTACCACATTTTCATACCGTCACATGGCTTGCTCTCACTTCAGTGTAGAATTATCTGAAATCAAATGACAAAATGTCTTTGGCTGACACAACTGTCCCAGAGCTCTTGGAGTTTAATATTAGCCATACAGTACCTCCTTTTAGTCTTAACTTTGTGTTAATGTTCTGCTTTAAGTGGCTTATTAAATATTATATATATATATATATATATAACTATAATATTTCTTTTTTTTGTATGTGTGTACTGTACATTAACTACATGTGTACTGTGTGCAATCTAAGTTCTTTTAGTAATCCTTTTTATTTGCCCCAGTATTAGTTATTAAAGCAGGATAACGTGATCCTGTGCTATTAGGCTCCAGATTGCTGTCCATGGTTGTACCGAGGTTTAACACCATTTTTAAAAATCAACTGACACAAGCTGAGGTTTTGTCCAATCTGGCTCTTGATCTAAAGTGGATTTGAATCTGGTCTGAAGTCTTATTTACACCACTTAAAAAAATACATTTGTACATCCTATTTATTTCATTTTCCACTGTGGTGGCATTTCATTGCCATTCTTTGTGGTTGACATAATGGGTAAAACAGGTTTTGAGAAATCCTAATCATGATTTTTTTCATGTTGAAGGATTTTTAAACATGCAGTCTGTCTCTGTCAAACGTAAAGTAGCTTGAGACATGTCCACACCTTAAGCATTTTATATTTTGAACCAAATTTTTTCACATTGTAAGAAATAGAAAGTTCAAAGTTATCAATGTTAAGCATTGGACGAACTATGGTGCAATGTGCTGGTGATCACTGATAATAAGTTCTAATCTTCAGCCGTTTCATTGCATGTTTACAACAGCAGAACCTTATAAAAAATGTCATATTGTGTTTCTAACAAACCTTATGTTCTCCTCTGTTCAAAGTGCTTACCTTAGTATCAGATGGTAATACTATGGTACCTTGTGTACTAAGGTACTGAATAATTACCAGATTCATATACGGTGGTTTTTATGTGCAGATGTTATTTTACGGAGATATTTCTAGCTTATCTGACCCCTAAAATAACTTTTATTGTATCCCAATGTAGTCATTTTAAATTTATATTTTCAAGTCAAACAAAACCATTGCGTTTAAATGCTACCACATCTACCATGAATTTCCATATAATGTTGAATTGCTTTGTCTTGGCTCATGAGTTAAATCAAGTGTTATAGATGAGGGAGACATACAAAATGTGAAGGACTGGGGGGTACTCCAGGACAGGTTTGAGAACCACTGATCTAGGACATTTGTGGTCCTAGATCAATGGTTCTCAAACCTGTCCTGGAGTACCCCCCAGTCCTTCACATTTTGTATGTCTCCCTCATCTATAACACCTGATTTAACTCATGAGTCAATTAGTGGAGACTGCAAGACCTGAAGTGGGTGTGTCAGATATAGGGACACATACAAAACATGCCCTGCTAGGGGTACTTCATGGAGAGGTCTGAGAAACCTTGTCCTAAATTGTTTAATTGTGTATTTGATTTGCGTGTGTACAGGAGTTTGAAGCCTGGGTGAAGGATACAGATGAATATGGTTTCGTAGTGGTGTCATTTGGTGCAGGAGTGAAGTATCTGTCAGAGGACATTGCTCAGAAACTTGCAGGAGCCTTGAGTCGTCTTCCCCAGAGAGTCATCTGGAGGTACTGCTGTTCATTTCTTCTTTCATGTGATCAGTGAACCATTTTTCCAAAAGATCAAACCACCAGCGTATTTTCCATTATAGTTTTTTCTCTCTCTATCAAATAGTATCCATTGGCAACTGACCTGTGGTGGCCGGTTAATGATAAGTGTGTGGCTACAAATAACAATTTTGTTTTCCATTTCCGAACCAGTGGACCCTCATTCAAAATTATCTGATGGTTTTGTTAGACTTTCCAATGGTTTCTAAATGCAAAACTTTATGAATTCATTTTGGACTAAAGCACTGTACAGATTCACTTGTTTATTGAGAGTATTGTCAGTAATTAAGATAAATCACAGTATGTTGGTTTTAGATCCCAATAAATCTTCATCCTTTGTTGGCAGTGGAGGGACATTTGATCCTTTCAGATGGTGTCATGTCATGAACCTCTTAAAATCTTAAAAAGGAAAAGAATATGTGAAGATTATTCTGATCATCATTTTGTATTTTGTTTTGTTGTGTTGTAAGAGTATACATTTTTCTCTGTAATACACATTCATTATAATAGGCTCAGAAAAAATACTCTCTAAAATGGTTTAAAATGTTTTTTTTTTTTTGAAACCCCAACCTTAATTTTTATAGGAACCATGGGGCCCCTCAACCAAAAATGAAAATTCTGTCATTATTTACTGTACCCTCATGCCATAAACAGTTTAATTTTATTTCTGTGGAACACAAATATAGAAACTGTAAAAATAATTGTATGGTTTCCTTTTGCTATAAAATTACAATGAATGGGAACTACTGTACAAAAAAGCATACATACAAATCATCTGAAGCCATATTAAAGCTTTGTTTGAGGAATAGACAAATTAAACCATACTACAAACATGGAAGCACTTTATTGATAATCATTTTAACAACTTTTAAGCTGGAAAGCCTCACTCCCCTTAAGGGATTCATTTTATGGAAAAGAGTAAACACATTGGAAGAAATAAAGCATGGAATCACTTGAGGGTTAATAAATAATGGCAATATTTTCACTTTCAAGGGAATTATTTATTTATTTATTTATATAAAATTGTATATGAAGCCGAGTTGATAACATAATTTAGGATTTGAGAGGTGATCCTTTTATAAGTTAGCCCAGCTCATAAATATGTCACAAGTGTTTACACTCTTACCATGGCATGTAAACTTTGAATTTCCCATTGGATTAATTTAGTTTCTTTTAAATATATATATATATATATATATATATATATATATATATATATATATATATATATATACACTTTTCATAAGTGAACCTGCATGGTTATAAATAGTAGCACCTGTTGTTGTCATAGGTAGTCACATTGTTATGACTCCTGTAGTCATGCCATATAATCTCAGTTGCGTTCTTGCATTCATGCAAATATGCCATGATAAGACTTCACTAATGAGGACACAGATGGGAGTGGAAATGCCCAGGGAACACACACATAAACATAATGTACAGACAGAAAAACTCTAATGAGTTGCAACAATACAGTAGTCAACATTTGAAGTGGATCAAAAACGTTAATCTAAGTCTAGAATCTGTATTGTTTTGGTTTTAGGAAAACTTTGAAAGGTTTTGATCCACTTCAAATGTTGACTACTGTATACCACTCTTGTAACGTATTCAGACATGAAGTCATGAACATATGGTCTAAACCAGGGGCGATTCTAGGATTTTCATTTTAGGGGGGCTCAGCCCCCAATGAGGGTATGATGTAAAAAAAAAAAAAAAAATAGTATATGCTCTAATGCTTATTATTAACTAGTTTCATTCATTCATCCAGTAACATGCATATGGCACAGTTTTATAATCACTGAGGTACCGAATGTGAGGTATTTAGGGGGGTTCGGGGGCATGCTCCCCAGAGAAAATTTTGATTTCTCTGATCTACATATGTGCATTTTAAGATGTTTTGAAGGCCTAAAAAAATTGGATGACAATAGCTTTAAAACCATGTGCGGGCAGCTGTTTTTTTTTTCACCTCATCAGCATCACACTCTTTTTCTCTTGGTTTTTATCTTGCTCTGTCTTTTCCCTCGTAAAGCTGAGCTTTGACTGATATAGGCTTTTTATTTTTGTCTGTCAGTGAAGAAAGTAAACATAGGGTCAACTGATAGGTTGATTTATGAATCATTTTCTCAGACAAAGCTACCAGGAAAGCTAGGTAACTAAGTCCATCAACAATGAAATATAAATTATTTATTTTTTAAGCTTTTTAGCCTTTGTAATCAACAATACGCAAGTCACCCCGTGAAAATCTATTTAATTTCAAATCATTTAACTAACCAGCTAAACGTGTATTAATGTAACTGTCTATTGGCAATATGATTAATCTGTTCTATATTTATTTCTATTTATTAAAAATAACAACATGAATTATCAATTTGCCACTTCTATAAATCAAGTACTTAAAAGAAAATCACAAATCCCTTTTACTCTTACTCTAATATATGTATGTACACTCCTCCTGATTCATTATTACTTAATACAAAACGTCCCAAGGTTACGTATGTAACCCTAGTTCCTTGAAGGAACGAGACGCTGCGTCGATACGCTTTTGGGGAACGTCCCTGACGAGACCGACTCTGAATATCGTGTGCAATCAGTCCATCGGAAAGGCGTGACGTCACGGGCGGGGTGACGTAGCGACCAGGAAGCTATAAAAGCACGTGCCGTGCAGCTGGCTTCAGCTTCGAGTAGGGAAGCAAGCGCCGGCAGGGGTGCCGGGAGTATGGCTCTGCAACGCAGCGTCTCGTTCCTTCAAGGAACTAGGGTTACATACGTAACCTTGGGACGTTCCTTTTCAGGAACTCGAGCTGCGTCGATACGCTTTTGGGAAACGATGTGCCCACGCTGCCAGACTTCCAAATCCCTGCCTAGTGTGTAGTCAAAGAGCACAGCTAAGACGAGAGAACAGAAGAGCCCGGCGTGGCTCGCATGTCAAGATCGTAAAATCGGACAAATGTGGAGGGCGTGGACCACCCCGCAGCGTTGCAGATGTCCAAGAGGGACACACCTGCTGAGAAGGCTTTGGAGGCCGCCATACCCCGAGTAGAGTGAGCCTTGGCCCCCAAAGGAGGGGGAAGACCAGAGGACTCATAGGAGACGTTGATAGCCTCGACTATCCAACGACTAAGGGTCTGCTTGGTGGCAGGAGAACCCTTGTTAGAAGGACCATAGCAAACAAGCAATTGGTCTGATTTTCTCCACAGGGCAGCTCTGTGGACGTATGCATCCAGTGCTCGCACTGGACACATACAGTTTAGCTTCTCTTGGTCTGGCTCCCGAAAGGGAGGAGGACAGAAGGCCTGCAGTACGATAGGTTGTGGTGTAACAGAGGGAACCTTCAGAACATAACCCGCTCGAGGGTATAAGAATGCTTTGGCCATACCAGGGGCAAAGTCTAAGTAAGTAGGGGCCACCGAAAGGGCCTGAAGATCTCCAACTCTCTTTAGTGAGGTGATTGCCAGTAACAGGGCAGTTTTAAGTGTCAGATGTCTATCTGAGATATCTTGTATTGGCTCGAATGGAGCTTTACAAAGAGCCTCTAAAACCACAACCAAATCCCAGGGGGGAACACGGGATCGTACTGGAGGTCTCAGCCTCAGCGCACCGCGGAGGAAACGTGTAACTAGGGGGTGTCTACCCACTGACTGATCATTGAAAGGGACATGGAAAGCAGCTATGGCCGCCATGTAAACCTTTAAGGTGGAGTGGGATAACCCCGCAGAGAGCCTGGCTTGTAAAAACTCCAGAACTGTACCAACTGGGCAGTCTGCTGGGTCAAGCTGGCGGTCTCTGCACCATGAAGTGAAGAGCTTCCACTTCAGGGCGTACAGTTTCCTCGTAGAGGGAGCTCTGGATTGGAGTAGGGTCTCAACAACCTCGGTTGAGAGACCAGCTGCTAACAGCTGTGCCCCCTCAGGGGCCACACCCACAGCTTCCACAACTCCGGGCGAGGGTGAATCATCGTGCCCTGCGCCTGTGAGAGTAGGTCTGTCCTGATCGATATCTCCCACAGAGAGCCATCGAGGAGCGAGACTAGATCTGAGAACCATACTCGGCCCGGCCAGAACGGGGCTACTAGTAGTAGACGGGCCCCGTCCCGGCGTACTCTCGCCAGAACTCCCGGGAGCAGAGCGATAGGGGGAAAAGCGTACAGACGAAGCCTTGGCCAGGTCTGTACCATAGCGTCCAGTCCCAGAGGAGCTGGATGAACTAGAGAGAACCAGAGGGGACATTGCGATGTCTCCTGAGTCGCAAAGAGGTCCACCTGGGCTGTGCCAAATACTCTCCATATCTGCTTCACCACCTCGGGGTGAAGCATCCATTCCCCGGGCCTCGGCCCCTGTCTTGACAGTATGTCTGCTCCCACATTCAATCTCCCAGGAATATACACTGCTCTGATCGAGAGGAGTTTGCCCTGGGACCACAGAATGATCTGGTGTGCCAGCTTGTACAAGGGGCGCGAACGCAGACCCCCCTGGTGATTGATATAAGAGACCACTGATGTGTTGTCGGTGCGCACCAACACATGGTGACCTCTCAGGTCTGGGAGGAAATATTTCAATGCTCGATAGACTGCTAGTATCTCTAGGCAATTGATGTGCCATGTCAGATGGCGACCACTCCACAGACCGCGGGCAGGGTGGCCACTCATGACGGCACCCCAACCGGTGAGGGACGCATCTGTCGCTAGCGTTACACGGCGACAAGGAACTCCCAGCACCGGGCCCTGATTCAAGAACCAAGGTTTCTTTCACATGTCTAAGGCACGAAGGCACCGCCGCGTGACCTTGATAACTCGAAGTGGATTTCCCCTCGGGGAAAAGCCCTTGGACTTGAGCCACCACTGTAGGGGTCTCATGTACAGCAGGCCAAAAGGTATCACGTTGGACGCAGCTGCCATCAGCCCTAACAATCTCTGGAATTGTTTGACAGTGAGTGACTGGCCTTCTTTGACTCTCTCGACTGATGTGAGGATCGACTCGATCCGAGCAGGAGACAAGCGTGCCTGCATCGTGGTCTAATTCCACACTACGCCTAGATAGGTGGTTCTCTGAACTAGAGAAAGTACACTCTTCTTGGCGTTTAGTCTCAAACCCAGCTCCCCCATGTGTGCGAGAACGACATCTCGATGTCGAGCCGCCATCTGCTCTGATTGAGCTAGGATCAACCAATCGTCGATATAATTTAAAATGCGGAAGCCCTGCATACGGAGGGATACCAGAGCCGCATCCATACATTTCGTGAACGTGCGGGGTGAGAGTGCAAGGCCAAAGGGAAGTACTCGATATTGATAAGCTTTGCCCCCGAAAGCGAACCTCAGAAACTTCCTGTGTTGTGGAAGGATGGATATGGAAGTATGCGTCTTTGAGATCTATTGTGACAAACCAGTCCTCGGATCTGATTTGAGCTACAATCTGTTTGACAGTGAGCATTTTGAACTTCAGTGACATTACTGAGAGGTTTAGATGACATAAGTCTAAGATCGAACGCAACTCCCCATCCTTCTTTGGAACTATGAAATACCGGCTATAAAACCCGGACTCCCTGACTAGAGGAGGGACCACCTCGATGGCCTCCTTCCTAAAAAGGGTATTCACTTTTTGTTCCATAACCAGAGCCTGCAGTAGGCCGACTATTGTCTTTCCACTGTGCGCAGGACCCATTGAGATACATTGGCAGTAGTTTCCACGCTGCTAGCTAATGTACTAAGGGAATCAGTCTCTCGAGACTGATCTCTGGAGTAAGAGGCCCCCGAAGGGGAGGCGAGTATCCCAGCTCCGCTACGCTCACGGGCGGAAATAACTGAGTAGTGCTCGCTGGAGGCCGCTGCACCCTGAAACTCCGGCAGGGTTGGCAGACCCACCTCCCGAGGGCACTGAGGTGAGACGGGCACCGTCTAATGAGGTGGACACCGCTCTACCCCAGTAGGGGCTGCCCTCTGTAGTCGTGACTGTTTGTACGCGGAGGGGGCTGCTCCCGCCCAGCAGTCCCTCCAGTACATCTAACTTCATGAGTCAAATAACTGTCATTATATTCCTCAGAATTAATGAAATCAAACAATCAGACATATAAATACGGTCTGGATTGTGATACAATACAGATTGAAGTGATATATTGAACTTCTCGAAGTTAGATAACAGTCATTAGATTCCTCAGAATCTAATGCAATCCAAATTCCTCAGAATTTAGTGAAATCAAACAATCAGACAAGTAAACACGGTCTAGATTGTGATAAAGTACACATTGAAGTGATAGAACCAACTCCTGCTTATTAAATGGAGTTAAAATAACCAGACACGCGGTCGGGTATGGAAAAATTCACATCAAAACTGAAAATGATGTAATACACGCGTTGCCTCGACAGCGCGCGAATAGCTTAGTCACACAAACAATATTAATCCCCTCGGAGATTAAATAGCTGCTCACTAACGCTGCCCGTATAATGACACTGTTTGTTTTATACTGTGCTTATGCAACTTTGTTTGTGCAACTACAAGCTCGCCGACGCCCTCCATGTCAATCTCCTCGGTGAAAGAAAGGCAGAGCGTCAAGCCCGACGCTCGGGGGGAAGAGCCGAAGCTCGGGCTTCCAAACCCCGGAATCAGGCAGATCTGGTGGGTACAGTAGGAGATAAGGACGTGCCCGTCTCCATACCTTCCAGCAGATCGATCTGCAAACCCAACGAATGCCCGCGCGGCTTCGCCTCGGCGGAACCGGCATCGCGAGGAACGCTTGCGAAGGCTCACTTCTCGAAGAGAGCCCTGCGGGATCGAAGCGTCCGCATTGGCATTCGTTCACAATGCGGGCAGTCGGCCCCCTCGAGAGCCGACTCAGCGTGCTTCGATCCCAGGCAAGCCACGCACAAACTGTGTGTATCCCCACTCGTAATGTAGCGAGGGCAGGGAGGAACACACAATCTATAACGTGGCTTGGAATCGCCCTTCATATGTTAGGTCTTATGCTTTTGTTTTGGCATATGGAGCTGTTTTAACGATCTTTTAATGGCTAAGGGACAGACAACAATAAATAGGACCAACAGGACAGACTTTTGACATGCACACACAGAGCGCTTGCTGACAGATTCGAAGCTGAAGCCAGCTGCACGGCACGTGCTTTTATAGCTTCCTGGTCGCTACGTCACCCCGCCCGTGACGTCACGCCTTTCCGATGGACTGATTGCACACGATATTCAGAGTCGGTCTCGTCAGGGACGTTCCCCAAAAGCGTATCGACGCAGCTCGAGTTCCTGAAAAGGAACTATATTTATTAATACAAAACAAAAAAAGTCCAAAATAATAATGATGTTCTCTCTCTGGGCCATCTAGTGCTTTCAGATAATGATGTGTGTCTTTAATCATTTCTGTGCATGGCAGCATAATGTAATGCCAAAATACAAAATAATATGTTTTAAAGTTTAAAAAGTAAATAAAATAAATCATGATCGTTTTGGGCTGAAGCCCCCCTAAAAAGGGCCCAGTGACGCCCCTGGTCTAAACTCTTTCCTGTCACACTGTGCATAGATTATAGTAATGGTAATTAGTCACTGACTTCTGTCATTAGGTTTGGCACATACTGGCCTTTAGGCTGTGTGTGTTTGCTCACCATTGACAGAGAACCCCAGCTCTTTACTATCTCAAGACAGACTTCAAGACAATGGCTTCATATAATCTCCGCTGGAGTCCTCTTGTTGTATTGTTAGTTTAATAATTTATTTAGCAGATGTCCAAAGACTCTTAAAGCCAATATAAAATCACATGCTGAAGTAACATTTCTTATTATTATCTTTGTTAAAAACAATTGTAATGCTTAATATTTTTGTGGAGACTGTGATGTATTTTTTTTAATTGTTTGATGAATAGAAAGTTCCAAAGAACAGCATTGGTTTGAATTAGAAATCTTTGTAGCAAAACATAAACGTTTTAAGTTCACTTTCAATTAATTTAATGTGTTCTTGCTGAATAAAAGTCTTAATTTCTTTTAAAATAAATCTCAAAACTTTTAAAGGGGTGTGTGTTCCTGGTGCTTTTATACTGATTTATTAGTGCATCTTCTAAAGACAAATTGATTGTTCTCATAATCTGCTTGTGTAAATTAGTCCATGTGTTTAGCAAAAAATGCCAATCAACTGCGTTAGTAGCTTTTCAGGCATTGTTTTAGCCTACTGTTGTAGGTAAAGCAGCCTTTCAATAATGATGCCAGTTTCTTACCACAGTAATTTACTTTAACTTCCAGATACCATCCGACATTGTTTTTGCTGTTTGAATATTCTGTTTCATTTGGAAAAATAAAACAGCCATCACTTTACATAGTCAAATGGGTTGTGAATACTGTTTCATGTTGCCTTCAATGCCTTTCTCAAAAGTACATTGGTTTTAGCTCTTGATGTTTCGTCAAACCTCATGTGTAATGTTTATATGTAGTATAACTATAATGTTTATATGTAATATATTGAATGCATTACTGAAATAAAGTCTTTATAAGCTTTACAAGGTAGAAGTAATCAATATGATTCTTCTCTGATTGTTTTGTTTTTATCTTTTTCTTTTTATTTGCCTTCTCAGTGTAAGCTTTGGTATTAATCTATGCATGCAAACTATAACGTCTTTATAAGCTTTACAAGGTAGAAGTAATCAATATGATTCTTCTCTGATTGTTTTTTTTTTATCTTTTTCTTTTTCTTTGCCTTTTCAGTGTAAGCTTTGGTATTAATCTATGCATGCAAACTATTTTGGTCTCTCTCACTGTCAAATCCAAATTCCTGATCTCACTAGTATCTATGAAGCTTTAACTAACTAGCAAATTCTTCATTCTTGTCCGCTGAAGATTTGTCTAATCCACAACGTTTAAAGAGTTTGTAGAATGGGATGCTTGTCTCTCAATGAGTTTAATCTCTCTGCAGGTTCTCTGGAGTGCCTCCCTCCAATCTGGGCAACAATACTAAACTAGTGGACTGGATGCCACAGAATGACCTGTTGGGTAAGAAGTTAGAATGTTCCCCACTACTAAACAACAACAACAACAAAACCATTATATACATTTTTTTAAATAATATTATTACATTATTAATTAAGGAATATTTTAAAGCACTGAATCTGCTTATTAGAATGAACTTGTTTGAAGGCTTTTTTATATATTTTTATTGGAAAACTGATGATTGTTTTGCAGTGTGTGCGGGAGAGAGAGCTCATCCTCCTCACTGCTCTTTTTTGCATCTCTTAGGATAATGTCTCTGTTGTATAAAGGACACAAAGCCTGTGCAGTGTTTGTTTGTGTGAATGAGTTTCTGTTTCACCATGGGTTTGTGGTCACAGAGGGCCTTTATGTCTCTATCATTCTTTCTTTTCTCTCTTCCTCTCAATGTCTTTCTGCTGTCCGCAACATTTCATGTTCTCTGATGACCTAGTTGATGCATTCTGTGCTTTTGATCTTAAATCAGTTTGGATTGATCATCCAACCAAAGAGAACCACGAGAAAAAAGTCTGATACACAAAGTCAGTTGACAAGATGGACCCAAGGCATTTCTTCTCTGAGGAAAAAAACAACAAACACTTACTTGTTTAAAGTTCAGCTGGACTGAACTTCAAGATCAATGACACATGGTCAGCACTGTCACAATAAACAACAGTTGATTTACCATTTTTAATCAGAGTGCAAAATGTGCTTACATACACTGTATGTAGCTTTGTGCATAAAATGAAAATGTCCTGTCTCGTGCCAGTACCAGTGAGGAAGAGATACTGTACAAACCCCACCCTATCCGTGAGAAACCTCGGACAAATTTACAAAAACGTATGCAAATGTCCCTTTGATTTTCCTATGTGTCTTTTAAATGTATTTTTAAAGATATATAAGGGTACTAGATGAGATAATGTACAACAAGTGACTCTGAAAGGTCATTTAAACGTTTTGTTCATTGTGATTCATTCAGAGGAAGAAGTTAGCATGTACAGGGAGTGTAAAGGCCAAGGGTGGCTAATGTTCACACAAATGTTCAACCATTAGATCCATAATGTAAACTTTTATTTTTATTATAATTATGATGATAATTATGATAGCTAATCAATGAGAGGTACAGTATACCTTTACTATTCTAAGCAATCAGCACAGTGGATGATAAACTGAAGCAGGGACCCAAGTCATATCTAGAATCGAGAATATCATATGGGTGGACTCATTTTGGTCCAGTAACCACTCGGAACACAAGGGAAAATGTGTTTTAATAGTTTTAATGGTGCTGTATTTCATATCAAATATTATCCATTTTGTATTAAAGAAATCATAGTTATTAATGCTACCACGATAAGGAGGAGCCATCCATGCCATTCAGCCATTAACCCTGTTGTTACTATGGTCTCCCACAAAATACCACCGTTAAACTATGATTACTGTGCAGAAACAACTATGGTATGGTAAATGTTCTGCGATTCATGGCATTTTTTCAGTAATTGAAGTTTTGCTCTAATACTGTATCTGTTGTTCACTCACAGGCCACACAAACACAAGGGCCTTCTTGAGCCATGGGGGCTTGAACAGCATCTATGAGGCCATGTATCATGGCGTTCCCGTGGTGGGTGTGCCGCTGTTTGGAGATCACTATGACACCATGACACGAGTTCAGGCCAAAGGCATGGGCATAATGCTTGAGTGGAAAAGAATGAGTGAAGAAGACCTTTATACTGCCATGGTTAATGTCATAACAGACAAAAGGTAATTCAAATCTGTATAAAATGTCTGTGTAAAATGAATAAAGTGTAACACACACGCACACAAACAAACAAACACACAATCATTGTAAAAGGTCTATTAAAAAACAGGTAATACAAATCCAAACCCTCACACACAGAGCTTGGTTAATCTTTAATGACTGTGGAATTGGGGTTACTCAAGTTTAATGATAAACAAGACCTGTTGTAAACCCCACCATGGTGTCAATATTTGCAGACCCATGGTATTTTAACAAATCCAAGTGAGTCAAAGAGCAATGTAGCCTAAAAAGTTTTTATTCTACAGGCTGAATTTTGTGGTATTTCATTTCATATTGTTCCAAACCTGAATGACTTTCTTCTGATTTGGAACACAAAAATAGATATTTAGCAGAATGTCTAAGCTGTTTTTTTTCTCTCCATAAAATGGTGGATTGAAGACCATTTAACATTATATTACTCCAATGTTCAGATGTTCTGAAACTTCTTCATCTCTCTTTCTTTTAAGGTATCGTGAGCGAGCACAGTTGCTGTCTCAGATTCATAAAGATCAGCCTGGTCATCCAGTGAGTCGGGCAGTTTATTGGATAAGCTATATACTCCGTCACCGTGGTGTCGAACACCTCCGCTCTGCAGTCTATGAGATCCCAACCTACCAGTACTTTTTATTAGACGTTGCTGTGGTGATAGGAGTGTGCATGCTTCTACTTTGCTACTTGCTATACCGAATAGGCAAGTGCATCCAATCACGATTGGGGCGCAGTTCATCTCCAGCGGAGAAGGTGAACGGACACTGTCATAATGGAATTCCAAATGGCAAGCACAAAAGAAATGGCCATGTTAAAAATATTGAGAAAAAACTAAAGTAAAGCACTAGGAGAAATCAACACTAACGCTTCACTAAAGAGAGGAATTAACTACTCTTCACTCAAAGCAGGGCCTATCCAGGAAATAAATACATGGGTCAATAAAGAAACAAACCAACCATGATAACAACAAACTGTAAGTGGGAAGCCAAAGTAAGGAAGAATGGAAGCAATCCAGAAAACATAAATGGAAAGCTTCTGAGGAGGTTGTTTTCCCTGTTGATTGAAGTTAATGTTCAGTTGTGGTTCTGAATGTTGAGTTTATACTTGTGGAAAAAGCAATGGTTTAGAAATGTATGTTTTACAAGAGGCTATCATGCTGTGGGGCATCAGGTTTTACTACATCCAAATACAACAGAGATCTATATCTATTTATATAAATTTCATACATTTTTTGCACAGAGAACTGTTGACTGTTGTGCACTGAATTCAATGCATATTCTATATTTATGTTTTACGCACTCCGTTCCTACTTTGTTTTAATTTCTTCAGCAATAATAATTCTCAGACATTAGCAAGCTAGCATATTTTCTAGGGTTTATGTTGCCAGCCTTGCCATAATCTTTAATATGCTTTTCGTTTTGCTAACATTACAACCAGAACTAGCTAATGCTGCTAGTTATACTAGCTATAGAAAATGCTAGAGATTTTGTTAGGGATGTTCAAATTTAAATCTTCTATTTACAATCATTTTGGAATGCTTGGAGCCAGTATACTGGTATACTAACAGTCTTAAGAGCATCTTAGCCATTTTCCTGTTTTGTTTTTAGCAAATTTAATTTAACGAATTAATAGCAAAACTGTAGTTTCTCTTCAGACAAGCTGAAATCCCTTCACACTATCCTCATGTTGGCAGATATGGGTCGAATGAGTCAATTTTACCCATTGTGTTGCATCATGGATGTTTAGGATTTGTAGTAAAAAAAAATTCCTTACTGCAGTCATCTATACTGAATGGTTTATTTTATTAAGCAAATCATGCTTAGGAGGAAATTTTTTTTTTTAACGGGGTGGGGGAGAGGGGTTGGGTTTACAGTAGTTTTTATGTGTGAGTCCCTGTGTGTCTTGAAATGTCCCAAACAAACCATCATTTTTATTAGAACGTTCATTGGACGTGTGTTGTTATCAAAGCAAAAGATTGTTTGCTGACATGTTCCCACAAATCAGTAGGCCTTGAGTGACCTGGAGGATTTGGTACTGTAATGATTGTTTCCCATGGTGCTCTACTGGTTCTTTTAACCTTCAGCCATTTTCATTACCATATTTTGGTAACATGTCAATCTAACATTTAGTTGTGTAACTTTTCACCAGGTTTTTTGCGGTGGCAATAAACTGTACTTCTGTCAATTATTTGTGCGTTAAAGTGCATTGTCAGTCTCTGAGGTTTTATTTTATAAAAAAAAAATGCCACTGGACAACCTGTTATAAAATCACATGCTGGTTTTACAACTCAATGTCAGACTGAACTGTTGCCAGTAATACTCTCAGTGTGATTGTTTTAAATGTACCACAACACTGTTCATATAAACATTATATTTCCCAGATCACTAAACAGTCGAATCACCTTAAGAACACTAGGAATCACAACCAAAATGACTTGAAAGAAGATTCACTGACATTTTAATAATTTGAAGCTGTTTTTACCATGAGGTTTAAAGCATTTCTTCAGCCAAGCACCATTTTAGACTGTCCATACTTGAAAATACTCTGGCTAGAATTAAGGCTGTAAATGCATCAGAGCTATGACTGGTTAAACAGTGACACACACTCACACACATAGAACGTTATAGTTGTTTTGTATGATTTTCAGTATTAATATTTGATGGATAACAACAGGGGAAAAAGCTGCAGATGGGCTCTAACCTTAAAGGCTGTGTGTGTGAGTGGTTATAGATTGTGATTTGGTATATGTGAGGTGTGTATGACTGTACATTTGAATGGGGTTGCATGAGCCAACTTGTGTCCAGCTTTGGCTTTATATACTGATCATTTAAAACCAATGCTCCAGTTCACTTACAGTACATCGATGCCTTTCTTTGTCTCTCATAGTCGGTTTCCTGATAAAGTCCTTGCAGAAGTAGTTAAAGGCTGCTTGAAGGAGCTTAGTCTATTTTTTTTAGGTTTTCTTTTCATAATGATTTAATGTGTGTCTGTGTTATGTAAATAAAAAGACAAACAAAAATGGTAATATAATAATGGTAAATAAACATAAAATATTTCGTTTGCTTACTCCTGTGGTCTGATGATTCTCTCTCAATTGTGATGTAAAATAAGTAAAAGATGCTGCCACCTGTAACACCAAAGGAGGTACAGTAAGCTAGTCTGAAAGTTACAGAGCACATGTGTGGCATCTCAATTCTGTTCTCAAGTTACACTGTCCCGAAGAGGTTTGTCTCGGTTTTTCCCATGACCTCATTGATAACCCTTATTCTGCAAAATGTTCTTGCGTGAGCATTTGGTGCTATCAGGTTAATATGGTTTGCTAACTCACTATTGTTATCCTGTGAAGAGCTTTGAATACAATTAACTATTTGTAGTAAAGAACGGCAGGGTACTTTTTAGATTTCTTAGTTAATAAATGACTGCGGCGGAGGGGTGAGGGAGTGAAAAACTACACGCAGGTTGGTCGGAAGGTATCAGGTGTTGTCCTTATGTTTTCAGCACTGTCACATTAGATGGGTGTGTATCCTGAAGATGTGTGTGTGTTGATTAAGAGATAAACTGACAAACTGATAAACTCCTTTTATTTATTCACTGACAGTTTAGCATGTGATGTATGTGTCTTAGTATGCATGTTTGTGTATGAAGACTGTTTAGTGCTAATTAGGGCTCATTGGAAAAACATGCCTGTGGTGATGTTTCTGCAAACTGATACTATGCTGCTTCTTGTTTGTGACACTTTTAAGGTGTGTATTTAGTGAGCTTATTCAGTTCATGAACAATGTTTTATTTTGTTGTATGGTGTACATTAAAAGCTAATTTAACAAAAGTGGGAGATAAGTTGTATTTGCTTGTTTCTAAGTCCTTTGAGCCCTTGCAGAGTTACTGAGCAAGTTTACTATATTAGAAAAGCCAATGGAGATGATGTAGTGATGCAAATGTCAAAATGTATTATTTTACAAATCATGCACTATGGTTATAACATACAACCCGAATTCCGGAAAAGTTGGGACGTTTTTTAAATTTTAATAAAATGAAAACTAAAAGACTTTCAAATCACATGAGCCAATATTTTATTCACAATAGAACATAGATAACATAGCAAATGTTTAAACTGAGAAAGTTTACAATTTTATGCACAAAATGAGCTCATTTCAATTTTGATTTCTGCTACAGGTCTCAAAATAGTTGGGACGGGGCATGTTTACCATGGTGTAGCATCTCCTTTCCTTTTCAAAACAGTTTGAAGACGTCTGGGCATTGAGGCTATGAGTTGCTGGAGTTTTGCTGTTGGAATTTGGTCCCATTCTTGCCTTATATAGATTTCCAGCTGCTGAAGAGTTCGTGGTCGTCTTTGACGTATTTTTCGTTTAATGATGCGACAAATGTTCTCTATAGGTGAAAGATCTGGACTGCAGGCAGGCCAGGTTAGCACCCGGACTCTTCTACGACGAAGCCATGCTGTTGTTATAGCTGCAGTATGTGGTTTTGCATTGTCCTGCTGAAATAAACAAGGCCTTCCCTGAAATAGACGTTGTTTGGAGGGAAGCATATGTTGCTCTAAAACCTTTATATACCTTTCAGCATTCACAGAGCCTTCCAAAACATGCAAGCTGCCCATACCGTATGCACTTATGCACCCCCATACCATCAGAGATGCTGGCTTTTGAACTGAACGCTGATAACATGCTGGAAGGTCTCCCTCCTCTTTAGCCCGGAGGACACGGCGTCCGTGATTTCCAACAAGAATGTCAAATTTGGACTCGTCTGACCATAAAACACTATACCACTTTTAAATAGTCCATTTTAAATGAGCCTTGGCCCACAGGACACGACGGCGCTTCTGGACCATGTTCACATATGGCTTCCTTTTTGCATGATAGAGCTTTAGTTGGCATCTGCTGATGGCACGGCGGATTGTGTTTACCGACAGTGGTTTCTGAAAGTATTCCTGGGCCCATTTAGTAATGTCATTTACACAATCATGCCGATGAGTGATGCAGTGTCGTCTGAGAGCCCGAAGACCACGGGCATCCAATAAAGGTCTCCGGTCTTGTCCCTTACGCACAGAGATTTATCCAGTTTCTCTGAATCTTTTGATGATGTTATGCACTGTAGATGATGAGATTTGCAAAGCCTTTGCAATTTGACGTTGAGGAACATTGTTTTTAAAGTTTTCCACAATTTTTTTACGCAGTCTTTCACAGATTGGAGAGCCTCTGCCCATCTTTACTTCTGAGAGACTCTGCTTCTCTAAGACAAAGCTTTTATAGCTAATCATGTTACAGACCTGATATCAATTAACTTAATTAATCACTAGATGTTCTCCCAGCTGAATCTTTTCAAAACTGCTTGCTTTTTTAGCCATTTGTTGCCCCCGTGCCAACTTTTTTGAGACCTGTAGCAGGCATTAAATTTTAAATGAGCTAATTAAGTGGATAAAAGTGTAAAATTTCTCAGTTTAAACATTTGCTACGTTATCTATGTTCTATTGTGAATAAAATATTGGCTCATGTGATTTGAAATTCCTTTAGTTTTCATTTTATTAAAATTTAAAAAACGTCCCAACTTTTCCGGAATTCGGGTTGTAATATTATGCAAGGAACTGTGTAAAAAAATCAGTCTTTAAAAATTAATAACCAGGTTGTGTAATCATAATTGATGTAAAGACTCGAGGTTGTTGATGTTTTACTACCACTAGTGTTCATTTCAGCTGGAAACTGCAGTGAATCGTATGTGTAGGTGTGTTTTTGGAATTTTGCTAAACTGTATAGGTAGAGGCACCTGTTTTCCAATGAGCCTTGGTTGCAATTACAAGATCATGCTTTTGTTAACATAAACAGTAAGTGGAAGGTCCAGGTGTGATGCTCTTAGCTCTTTTGGAGTCCTCTCGCTGCAGTCCTTGAGTCCTCAGTGAGTTCAGAGAATTGATATGTCCTTCAAGGTGGCAAACTTCATTCAGTTTCCAGGTCAAAGGCTGAATGACAGAGGAGCGAGCAAATAAGCATCAGTTAGAGTCGTGAGAAGCACTATTTCTTCTTCATTGCCTGACAGGCTAATGAGGTCTCAACCTCTATAACCTAACCTGATCAGCCTGTCAGGCACAAAGTGGGGCACCTTGCATTCTTTTGAGCCAGTTACCTGAGCCGTAAATGCCATGACACTAACCACTTTAGAACCAATGGGAAATGATGTCATGACAACGTTGCCTGGCTGATGGTGTCACAGGGACATGTGGTCCCAAGCACTTCTCCTAAAAGGCAGCAGGGAAAAAGATAAGACCATAGTGTGTGTGTGTGTGTGTGTATTTATATATTAGAGCTGTCAAACTATTAAATGCATCCAAAATGAAAGAAATGTAATTTAAGTTTTTACATACACATACAGTATATATTTAGAAAATATTTACATGTATATTTATATTATTTATATTACAGATAAATATATTTAATATATAAACAACATATCCTTCTTAAATATTGACATGTATGTGTATTTATATAGACATAGTAAATATACACAGTACACACTCATATTATGTGAACAAAAACTCTTATTTTGGATGCGATTAATTGTTTGATAGTATACTAAAGCTTAAAATGAACACTGAAAATAAAAATAAAAACTCCCAACTAATTCAAAAGGTTATTAATGACAATAATAGGAAATAATCAATACTTGGTTGAGTGACGTAACATACAGCCAAGTATGGTGACCCATACTCAGAATTCGTTCTCTGCCTTTAACCCATCCAAAGTGCACAAACACACAGGGTAGCCATTTATGTTGCAGCACCTGGGGAGCAGTTCAGTGCCTTAATCAAGGGCACCTCAGTCATGGTATTGCCGGGCCAAGACTCAAACCCACAGCCTTAGGGTTAGGAGTCAACCTCTCTAACCATTAGACCACAGCTTCCTTATTAAATTTAAAAGTAGCACTGTTATATTGTATTTGCCTAATTTGTTTTGGGATGTACTCATTGTTCTATAAAAAATATATAGCCAATATAAACCTTTTTTGTTTTTAATCTAAAGTTGCTGTCTTTATTTATTTAGAAAGAAAACCACACATTTGTTTTATTTTGAATACAAAAAAAAAAAACTACTATGTATGCTCTGTAAAGCAAGGAGGACTATAACAAAGAAAAGCAATTCATTAGCATTCTCATTCATCTTGATTACTGTTGCTTTGTTGGCAGGACCCATCTAGAGCTGAAAATGCCATGCAACTCCTTGTGTAGGAAAATGGTGCCATGACAGCACTGTCTGGCTGATGGCACCACAAGAATGTGCACAGCCTCAAAACCATTCATTAGCAGCTATTCTGAACTGTGATGGCAGCAAACAGGTAAAAATATGTCAACTTTGTGCTTATACAGTACAAGCTGTTTAAAAATAATCAATTTAAAATGTAGTGCAATAGCTGCTGTGTATATTTTGCTTGCAAAACAACACCAATTGTCAGAATACATGACCACTTTTGAATGGCAATGGAAAATGATGCTTTCTGCAGCCAGATTGTAATTACAATTGATCAGGAGGGGCTAATGGGGCCATGCTAACCAGCCAATCCTTGACCATTTTGCTGTAAATAATATTATAAAAAAAAAATATATATATACAGTACAGACCAAAAGTTTGGAAACATTACTATTTGTAATGTTTTTACAATGTTAATGTTTTGAAAGAAGTTTCTTCTGCTCATCAAGCCTGCATTTATTTGATCAAAAATACAGAAAAAAACAGTAAAATTGTGAAACTTTTGGTCTGTACTGTATATATATATATATATATATATATATATATATATATCAGTCAGTTGGAAAACCTATCCAAATAGAGATTGTGCTCTGTTGTTGGCTTTTTATATGCTGACCTGTCTTTTGAGGGTGGGTGTTTCTTTGGATTGTGGTTGAAGTTAACAAAATAATGACAAAACAGCTGACACTGATTACAGCTTTTTCACAGAATTTTTTTTTCGTTGTGCTACCCTTTCAAAATGTAATATACCATTCAGGTAGGCTGCTGATACGTACGCTAACATTAAGTTACTACTAGGCACTCTTTATCACCACAGCTTTTGTACCTTTTTTTGGGAGTGTTTAATATGATCTGATTGGATTTTGAAGTTTAAAGATTTTTTAAATATTATTATTAATTTTTTGTGTGTGTGTGTGTCCTGTCGATTCTCGTTTCCCAATGTAATTTGCAAATTTCTACACAAGGGTCCAGGGTCCTAAAAGATGTAGTATTTATTTGCAAACAGTAGGTGGCACTGTTGATTTATAAATGTATACAATCAGATCTATATGTTGCTTTCAATGTCAAGTAAAAATTTACCGCACAAGTGAGGGATTAGCAAGATGAAGCCAGACACTGATATTTCCTGTTTTAGTTCTGGTGCTCTTTTCTCTATTCATTAATGCATCTCATGTCCTCAATGATGAATTAGTGAAGGGCAGCCTTTCTGATGTAAACTTCTGCAATATTAACAATAAGTGTGTGGGGTATGTAGTGTATTAGGCTACTATCATAATATTGCTGTGCATTTAGATGACACTGCTTTATTTCAGCTGAGAGACTCTTTGCTGTAATCATCTAAAAGCATCTGCTAGCCTAGACACCTCACCTTGTGATTAGACCAGTTAAAGACTAAAGGTTGGGTCAAATACAGGAGGGGGAAGAGCTGCTAATAAAAAGTACTAAACTCACAACTGTTCTCACTATCAATTATACATCATATAATTATAGTTAATTCAGATAATAGTAGCAAAGACATTAGCAACACTTATAAAAAAAAAGTTTTTATAATGAGCTTATTATATTTTCTTTCCCCTGACCTAAGGCCAAAAACATGGCTAAATAAAAAGGTCAATGTAAACATGGTAAACGCAAGTATGCAAACAAAGGCGCAAGCTCTAAAAGTTGCACTGCTGCAAATGCTACGTGGTCAGTCTTATTTATTTATTTTTCTTTACAGCGGTAAACCTTCAAAGGGGCGATAGAGTTACATTCAAGTGACTGATAATAAACCGGATGATCAAAACTTTAGCCCGACCCTATCCTCCTAGCGTCTCTTACGTTAAGCCGGATGTGTTAGCGTTCAGGTAAGTAGCTATAAATGCACCAAACACAATTTAGCTAACTTGCTATTCAAAGTACAGTTTACGCTACTTACCCTACAGCACCCCTAGTATCGCTGAGATTGCAGAGCTTAGCTACTTAAACTGTGAACTGCGATTAAATATTTCACCTAGTACGTCCAAAGACGTTAACTTACATATTCCAGTCTGTAAACAACACAGAAAAAAAGCCTAATCAAAATAATTACATTGTACATTACATTGCACAGTAAACCCAAAGAAGTCTGGATTTAACGCTTATTTATACACTAGGCTCTTAAAATTAAATGTTTCACCAACAAATCGTAAAAGTCGAGTGATTAACTTGTTTAGGAGGCTATTATCATCTATTCTGTCCCATACATCTGACCTTTGAAGGGATTGAAATACAGCATATAAGATTAAAACATCTTGCAAAATCTTTCGTTATATGATATTCACTACCGACTTACTTTTCATTCACTGAGTGATCTCTATACATACACTGGACAAAAATTGGTGTATGATTTACTTTGAAACTGTTTTCACAGAAATGTGTAGTTAATTTCTAAAAATAATTACAAAGAATCAGAATATAACACTGAATTAAACATGACATTTTTAAGTGGACAGACCTATTGTAAAACATACTCCAAAAATCCTTTACAACTTTTATTTTTTTGTGTAAATTAGATTCTATCATCAGTATTCAAGATTAGGCTAATACAGTTTGACACATATAACATCACAACTCTGCAACATATGCATCATCTAGAATTTATATTTTCCCACTCATAAATATGACTTCGCTCAGTTATTCATGTGCTCAGAACTTAAAATTACAAATCCACTTGAAGGGCACATAACACTCACACAAAGTGATCTACATTTGAATTTTTTTGTATATTTATTACGGTTTTAATTTTTATCGCTTGTGTGGATATTTGTGTGAAATTAAAATTACTATAAAGTATACTGAATTTACCTAAACAAACCCCTATAGATTGTGACAACTGAGTCACACTCAAGTCAAGTGTGTGTGTGTGTGTGAGAGAGAGTGTTTGTGATTTATATTTACAGGTTGTGTGTAGATTGAAGATTAAATTCTTCATTTCCAGCAGTAGTCGTCTAGTGAGATTTAGCACCGACAACAGCTTAGACATGACATGCACGTACACACAGACTCAGGAATCATCTCTGGGAGGTTTAACGCTGAAATGAGCTGGAACTACACCAGGCGACACACGCACACACTTTCACACACAATAGAGAGCTGGAAGAGAACCAGTGGACATGGTCAGCCAACTGTTGTCCTGGCTCTGATTATACCAGCCTCAATTCTGGAGGCTTTTCTTTCCCTTCCCTGTCATCTCATGCAGGGTATGGTGACCTCATCAAGACAAATCGTTTATTTGGGGAGTGGATATTTCAGCACAATGGCAAAGATGGAGAGTGAAAGAAAGGACAGGATTCTGTTCAGTAAAATTGGAGTCAGGGGGAAAACATTGGCGAGAACACAAACACACAAAGACAAAAAAAATACATACTAACAATGTAACAGCAAAAGGATTTAACCCTAAACCCTCTTGTGCACTGTTGTTGCTATAGCACATTTGGTGAACAGTGGTAGCTTACAACTGTTGTGTTAAAATTCATATGTTCTGGTTGCAATACAAATTAAGCTCAATTGACAGTATCTGTGATATATTGTGGACTGAGACCGAAAGTAATTTTCATTCATTTCACAAACTGTAAAAACAAAAATGTGTTTTAGAGAGTGATTCACTTGCATTTGTATTTTGTGGGGCAGAACTTATAAGTGTTTAAAATGCGAAACGTTATTATAGTTTTGTTAAAGCACGTAACTTAATTCCTCTCTACTACATAAAACTATGTTATTCAGCAGTACAGTTATTTAAATCAACATTTTAGAACTACTTTTCTAAGTAGATGAATGCCTGGTTATGTGTTGCCAGTGTTATTTTACCAGAAATTTTAGCATGATCTCCCTGTCTGCATGGGTTACGCCGGGTGCTCCGGTTTCCTCCCACAGCCCTAAGACATGCAGGTTAGGTTAATTGAACATTCTAAATGGTCTCCGGACGTGTGTGTAAAGACCATGTATGGATTAACTGGTCCATGAATATAGCCATAGATGCTGGATTGGCGTTTAGAAAGAAATAAACTAACAAAACCAGAAATGTTCCCCTTTATGGTAACCTTCCATGTATTTTTTGTAAGTTTCAGGGCTAACATGACTCTAGTTATGGTGCATCCCAAATCGCGTACTTATGCACTTTTCTATGACATTTTGTTACTGAAAATTCCAAAGAGAAATAGTCTACCTTAAATACCTGGATGATGCATGTAAATAACCGAAAAAAAAAAAAAAATATTATGTGTGGTATGTTGGACACTTGGACGCTCTAAAATGTTGCTTTCGGAGGCAACATTCCAAGGCATGAACGCATCAAGGGACGTCCGAATCCAAATTCTGCTTTACTTCCTGTCTCCAGAGGTACCTTCTTCTGTTCAAATTTGAAGGCAGCAAAGATTTATCCTTCGCTGCCTTTGATATCCCACAATCCTGTGCATTCCGTTCCATGTCGGTTGAGCTTAAAAATAAAGATGAAGTCTGAAAGTTGCGTTTGGTGGTCAGTTTGTGTGTAAATGTATATTTTGGATGAACTTTTTACACGTCTGATGTTATTTCTAGCGAGAAATCAGTATTTTAGTAATGAAATATTCATTGAGTTATCACCAAACCTCATTCTACTTTTTTTGTAGATCATTAAACCATTACGCTGCCTCAGAAGCCTGTCTGAAATCAGTTTTGTGAGCTGCCTTTGTGCAAAATCGCTGCCTGCAAAGTCATTGCCTCAGGCTTTCGGGTGCAGCCTTCATGCACTCAACTCTCACAGCTTTAATTACTTTGGCAATGGGGAGGGGCTGTTAGACTGATTATTATTGACAAAATTACCTTATAAATTTCATACTCTACATCAGTGGTTCCCAACCACGTTCCTGGAGGCCCCCCAACACTGCATGTTTTCCATGTCACCTTAATCAAAGACACCTGATTCAAATTATCAGCTCTTTAGTAGAGACTCCAAGACCTGAATTGGGTGTGTCAGACAAAGGAGAAATGCAAAATGTGCAGTGTTGGGGGGCCTAGGAATGTGGTTGGGATCCACTGCACTACATGGTTGAGAACACAGTGCTTAAAGGGTTAGTTCACCCAATAATCAAAATTATGTCATTAATAACTCACCCTCATGTCGTTCCAAACCCGTTAGACCTCCGTTCATCTTCGGAACACGGTTTAAGATATTTTAGATTTAGTCCAAGAGCTCTCAGTCCCTCTATTGAAGCTGTGTGTACGGTCTACTGTCCATGTCCAGAAAGGTAAGAAAAACATCATCAAAGTAGTCCATGTGACATCAGAGGGTCAATTTTTTGAAGCATCGAAAATACATTTTGGTCCAAAAATAGCAAAAACTATGACTTTATTCAGCATTGTCTTCTCTTTCGGGTCTGTTGTGAGATTTCAAAACACAGCAGTTTAGTGATATCCGGTTAGCGAACTGAATCATTTGATGTAACCAGATCTTCTTGAACCAGTTCACCAAATCAAACTGAATCATTTAAAGCGGTTCGCATCTCCAATAAGCATTAATCCACAAATGACTTAAGCTGTTAACTTTTTTAATGTGGCTGACACTCCCTCTGAGTTCAAACAAACCAATATCCCGGAGTAATTCATTTACTCAAACAGTACACTGACTGAACTGCTGTGAAGAGAGAACTGAAGATGAACACAGAGCCGAGTCAGATAACGAACAAAACATTGACTCGTTCTTGAGTCAAGAACCGTTTCTGTCAGACACGTCTGATTCGAGAACCGAGGAGCTGATGATACTGCGCATGTGTGATTCAGCGTGAAGCAGACTGACACACAGAGCGTCTGAACCAAACTGATTCTTTTGATGATTGATTCTGAACTGATTCTGTGCTAGTGTTATGAGCGCGGGTAAACCGAAGGCTTGAATCAAGGGCAATCATCGCAAATGACGTCATTACGTCAAGCGCAAATGAACTGGTGAACCGTTTTCTTCAACCGGTTTATTGAATCAAACTGTCCGAAAGAACTACTGGTGATCCAAAAACCAATGCAACCAGTTCTTGACTCGAGAACGAGTCGGTCTTTTGTTCGTTATCTGGCTTGGCTCGGTGTTCATTTTCAGTTCTCTCTTCACAGCAGTTCAGTCAGTGTACTGTTTGAGTAAATGAATTACTCCGGGATATTGGTTTGTTTGAACTCAGAGGGAGTGTCAGCCACATTAAAAAAAGTTAACAGCTTAAGTAATTTGTGGATTAATGCTTATTGGAGAAGCAAACCTTTTCAAATGATTCAGTTCGATTTGGAAGATCTGGTTACATCGAAATGATTCGTTAGCGAACCGGATATCACTAAACTGCTGTGTTTTGAAATCTCACAACAGACCCGGAAGAGAAGACAATGCTGAAAAAGTCATAGTTTTTGCTATTTTTGGATCAAAATGTATTTTTTGATGCTTCAAAAAATTCTGACTGACCCTCTGATGTCACATGGACTACTTTAAGTCATTTGTATTGGGTGAACTAACCCTTTAAGTACATAGTGTATATAGTGTGTCATTTGGGATGCAGTTACAGTATTTTAATGTTTACCCTGGTATAAATAGACCTCTTCATAGACATCCATTTTAAATGTATAATTGAAAAATATATACTAACGTTCAACAGTTTGTGGTCAGTTTAAGATATATATTAATGTTTTATTAAAAATGCTAATTTAAAAAAAAAATCTTATGCTCACAATTGCTGCATTTGATTTTCATAAAAATACACTTATTTATTTAATTTTTTTAATAAAACGGATAGTCCCAGTCATTGATTATGATTGGTTGAGCCACATTCTAAGCTGTTGTAAATTAAACTACAAACATGTACCTTTTTTTACTTCTGCGTATTACTCGGCAACCACTTTGTTGGAACCACAATTGTTTCTTAGGAATGGGCTTTATGCACGGTCACTTCTGCATTTTTCCTCAGGACCCTTACTTACATCTGGTGCTGTGCCGGAAGTCATTGTTCTTAACAAAGATCTTTCAAAATTACCGAGGTGAAGATGACTTTTCAGTTTACAAGAACTTCCCTGGATTATTGTAAATGTTGTCCATTGCATTGTGAGTCTGCCTGCTGTCACACCAAAATGAAGATAGGCATTTTAAAGAGTTTCAAGTTACTTCGACAACATTAGGGTGAGTATTGTGCTATTATATTCTAAAAAAAAAAGCTAATAAGACTGGATAACACTACATGACTTCTGCACCGATTTGATCAGCTCTTAAATAGAGTTTAGCTTTAGATGCCATTGACTTATGACCCCTAAGACAAAGTAGCAATAACAACAGAGCTCCGAAAAGATCAGAAATGGTTAGAGGATAGGGATATCCTTTTCAATTTTCTTAAACACAGAGTGTATTGAGTTTGTAAATGAACAGATATTTTGAATTAGATTATGAAAAATATAATATTACAATGTAACAGTTTAACAAGTTTAACATGCAACTTAAAGTAATTCAAAACGCATCTTAATTCAATTCATTATCTAACCCAATTTAATTATCTTCACAGATTGTTCCTCCTGTACATAACTGCACTGAAATGGAGCAGAGTTGGCACAAACCTTGTACAATGGTAAGTGTAAGAAAATGATCAAATACTTTAATGAATTACATATATAATGAATAAACTTTGATTAATAATATTTACATGTCCATTGGTATGTGTAGAGAGTCAAGCCAGGGCCTGTCAGTGGGATGGTGGTCCAGTTTGCAAGACTGAAAGAAGAACTCACTGAGATGACAAGGAAGGAGTAGACCATAAATGTATCACAGTCTAATATTGTTACATTATCTTTTCTTATCTTGCTATATTCATAATATATAAAATTGCCTATATGATTAGGCCTTGCAAGAAAAAGACAAAACACAATCATATTGGAGTTATGGTACTGTTCATAATGTATGCAACATTTTTTTAATGGTCAATTTACCCTACAGTATAGCTTTTTGTTTTCTCAGGAGAATGCTTTGGTGCTACCAGCAAGCTGCCTGACCTATGAGTCCTTCAAGTGGCAGAAATGTTAAAAAAAAGACCATTACACTATCACAGTTATTAGTATTTAATCTGTTAGTATTTTATATAACCATTACACTGTTTCAAAGTTACTTATATTTACATGGTATCAATGTTTATAATATTTATATGTTTAGATTACACTGGTGAGCAAGAAACAGAATTGAAGTTATATATATTTACATTACATTCAATTTACATTTTATATAAGAGTTTGTACAAATAAAAATACATTGTTGAAGTGTTGTGTGAAAGGCCAGATCTCTCTGTGGATGAACGACTGGAAGGTGGACCATGAGGAAGAAGTCTTCGATGAGACTGTCAAAATACATTTTAAATTATGATACATATAATGTATGTAATGTGTGCATCAACAGAGAAAGATAAATATAAAAAACATTTATTTTCTGTGTCAGAAATATTTACCATTGCATTGCTTGTTATTCAAAATTCATTCATTGCTCTGGTCACACGAACCATGTTGTGGCATGCAGGTTCACCAAGTCTCCAAGAGTCCATTGGGTGTAAATCACAAATCAAGATGGGATTCGAGACATGTTTTCAGAATATTAACACCACTAAATCTAAATCTAAATCTAAATGCAATCTAGTTTGTCTATACTGAACCTGAAGGTTACTTTAAAAATGTATGGTTGTAGTGTATTGACATACAAGTACTTATTTTTAATTAGTTAACACGTATTGCCCAGACCCACCAAAGAGGTTTTAAATAAACGGGCAACCACATCGACCCTGTTCACAATGGGCATAGTAAATTATTACGTCTTATCTAATGTAGAACCACTTATTGCAATTTTCTTCATCCAGGGGATATTGCTGGAATGAAAGGGGACACAGCAATAGTAGGACAAACCACCCTCACGGATGTTTAAACTTTATGGAATTCTTCGTTAAATAAGTTTAGTATTATATTACTGTGGTATACTTACTGTGTTATATTCTAAAAATACAATTTATAAATATTAGTTTATATTAATCGTACACTGACAAAAGATTGCGGCTGGTAATGCATTCACGCTACGGCTGAATATACTGTAGACCTGAAGCTTTTAAACGGCTTGAGATTTAACTGAAAATACGTAGGCTGTGTCCCATGCATAGAGCCAATTACATTGTTTGGTGGAAGAATTACTGTTTTAATTTATTTATTTTTTCATTTTAATATGTTTTAAAATGTACATTTATTACAATGATGGCAAAGCAGAATTTCAGCAGCCATTACCAGTTTTCAGTGTCACACAATCCTTCAGAAATCATGGTGCTTAAGTCATTATAATTATCGACGTTAAAAAACAGTTGTGCTGCCTAATGTTTAAAGTAATACATTTTTCCATAAGTATTTAAATCATTTAAAACAAAAGAACAGCACATGGTAAGTCAGGTGCAGGTAAAGAGAAGGATAAATGTATGCTAAAGTGTGTTAATGAATTGTCTGTTTTTACTTTCAGGTGGTCTCATAAGACTAGAGTCGTGGGTCATTCTCTCTGTGCTGACCACATGCTATTCAGATGGGCTGATGATAAAGTCTAGAGGTGTCTGGAGAGGAGAGGTGACTGCTCAATATGACCCCTCTCTCTTACTCCTTCTCTCTCTTTCCATTTCTCTCACACACACTCTGTTTTGCTCTCCTTTAGTAGTTGGCACGAGGGAGGTTTGATTTTATCTTACCACCTCTATCAACCCTTCCTTTGGGCTCTCTCAGCTGAAAGGTTCAGATGTTATCTCTGCCATCTCTGTCTCTCCTCCAACCCATCTCTTGACCTCCATCAGCCTAACAGCATCCCTTGTCTCCTTTCTGTCTCTTATCTCTAAAAGAAATGAAGTTTTTAGATTGGCTTACGACTGATTTTAACTGTCTCCTTATTTACATGGATTGTTGATGTTGATATCATCTAGTGTTTCTTTGACTTAACGGCATAAGGTCTGGTCCCCACTGCACCTTATATACAAGCCAAAGAATGCCCATTTAGACAGGAAGAGACCATGTGACTGGCATGTAAACCAACCAATCTTATCTGCATCCTGCTGACATAAAAAGAAATAGAAAGATTTTTCTTCTTCTGTCCTTTCACAATTTTTTATATCCCTCCCCATTTGAGCTTTGCTCTGTGTTTGAAACTTTTGTTATTCCCTCCTTAAGATGAATTGCTTGCTGTGTTCCTCTTTTGTAAGTCACTTACAAAATGATCCACTAAACAAGTAAATGCATGTGTATCACAATGTACTTGCTATTTAAAGCATCATCATTTCTCTGTTATTTTTGTTGTATTCCTAATTTGTAAGTTACTTAGGACAACAGCATGCCCTTGGTGAAATTTAAATGTAATCACTTATTTTTTTTACTTGCCATTTAAGGTACATTTTCCTGAAATAGATATAATAGATTGAAAGGCTTCGTCATTTCTCTGAAATAGATTGTGTCATAATTATAGATCGGCATTTAAAAAAAAAATATTTCAGAAATTCTGTTTTGTTGCATTCATCATTGGTATGTAACAATTTATTTCTTCCCATGTAAATGGGAATGAAATAGATTGTATCCTAATAACAGACAGGCATGGGTCCTCATTTATCAACAATGCATAGAAAGATTTTATGTTGTCCTACGAAATTTAGAATGTAAGTATAAAAAAAATAAATAAAATAAAAATAAAAAACATCAACAACATATTTTTCAAATGTGCAGACGCAGTTATTACGCACACCAGTAAGTAAACATTGTTGATAAATCCCACATGTTCTTAAGCACCATGCTCATTCACGCTTATGGTCATCTGCATTCAGAAATGCCTCAAATAAACCATATATGGTTACATAGTGCATAATGTCCTCACCGAAATCATGGCAAAGAAAGTGATACCAACTGAGAAGCCATTCTGTGCTCTCACTAATCAGATCAGATATGCATTAAATATTTATGTATGCTTTTTTTATTTGAGAATGTTTCTGGGTGTCATTAAATGATGTTTTGTCAATAACTTCTGTGAAAACACAGTACACGCCGAATTTGAGACTCATTTTATTTACTTTGATTGACACAAAATTCAAGAAAACTACAATATATTGTATAGCAAGTAAACATCAAGTTATAGAAATTACATACAATTTATTTTAGCCAAACAACTGTTAATACTGACCAAACAAATAAACAACAACAAAACCACTGTCCTGCAGACTAAATACAGTGGATGTAGTTCATTTTCTATGTAAAATGTGGCTTATAATGGGTTTATGTATCTGGTTCATTTAAAAAAAGTACAATTCTGCGATTTTTTTCCAAGGTGCAGACAGCAATCGTGGAGCACCATGGTGATTTAGAACGCCAACTGAATTTATGAGAAATCTACAGACGCAAATAGACTAAAGGTGTAGTAAAATAAAGACCTATATGTGTATTTTGGACTTTTTTTTCACCACAAGTCTGAAAGAAGACATGTTATTGAAGACAAAAAGCCCCAAATCTCAAAATCGACCAGTAAAAAAAAACGATGTTCTTGCATGTGTTTCACCCATAGACTGTAAAAAAAAGTCTCAAGTGTGGAGCGTTAGATAAACATCATACGATTTGTTTCGTCACCTCACTTAAGTGAAAAAAGTCGCTAATCGACTGCATGATTCAATAATGAATTTATTATAATTGCAATTATACTTTTTTAAACCATTGCTTTAAATTGCGTTGTTGCCTAATATCAGCGCGTTCGGCCGAAAAATAATTAAATCGTAACGCAGTAAACCCCTTTTACATTCAGCATCAGAGGAGCATAGTAAATATAATGATTAGCATCTTGGTCTGCTCTAGGAGATAACTTCGTCATCGAACCTGGTCTGTCTAACACCGAAAGACGTTAACGTTAGTACCAAACACTTGTTGCACTGCAACAACTCGCTAATCGAAAAACATAAGCTATATAAAATAGATCAACTTACCGTGTAATTTTTTTGGTTGGAAAACAGCAGCTCGCTATTCTTGGTCCTCGTTGAGAAGCATTGCGACGCAATGTTATTTACTAAACGGAAAGATTACGATTTGAATTTGTGAGTGACAGACAAGTAGAAGGGTGGGGGCACACTGGGGGGCCAATCAGTTTTCAGGAGGGGCCAGTGCCCCCATGCTCCCTCCCCTGGCTACGCCACTGTTACGCACACATTTGTGCATATGCACTGTTGATAAATGAGGGCCATGGAATTTAAAGCATCATTATTTCTCTGAAACAGATTTTTTCCTAATTATAGATCACGGAATATTTTAAAATGTAATTTAATTTAAAGAAATTGTTGGAAATATGTTGGTTTTCTTGCTGTATTTCTCAATTGTAAATTACTTAGGATAATAGTGTGTCCTTAATGAAATGTACATGTATACATGTATATGTATTTGACATTTAAGGCCATAGCCTATTTTTTTCCTTAAATTGATTATATCCTAATAATATACAGGCATTAGAATTGTTTACATTTTTACTTATTTTAGGAAAATATGCTGGTTTTCTTCGAAATGTTCCCTTTTATTACGTTACTGACTTATTTGACAGTCATATTTTTTAATAAATGGGATTAATGCAGAGCACTAATTCTGAGTATTGGTCACCATACTTGTCCACGTCACGTCATATTTAATGTGACAGACCTGCCAAGCAGAACATATGAAAAGTGATCAGTTTAAACGTCAAGCTGTATTTTACTCCCTGTGATGTGTCTTCATCTCCAGCTTTCTCAAATGTCAGCATACTCAGCATGAATCATCTTTCTTTTTACCCCTACACTTACTCCTTTTCCCTCCCTTTTGCTGTCTTTGCCTGTTTGTCTTTTGTCTTGTAAGACATTGTGATGCAGCTCTCTGATTTGTGCCTGTCATGCTCCTTTTATCTGTCTATTTTTTTTTAATGATCAGTAATTCAAATCAGTATTTTCCTTCTAGTTCCTACACTGTCTTCTCTCATCTTATATAGTCTCATCTCTTCTAATCAGCATTTTTGTTGCTCTGAAAAAGACGAGGAAATTTCTCACCCTTGACGATAGTCTAACTCGTCTTCTCCATCACTGTCGATGAGTTCCAACGTTGAGCCAGGATTTGATAGATGTTTCTCCTCCTTTTGTGATGCTGTTTAAACCCTGCTTTGAGAGCCTACCCTCATTTGTCACTTAGTGTGAGATGTCCTTTTAAAGTACATTGGACTGAGGACAGATTCATGCTGTCATAATCCTGGTCCCCCACCCGAAGACAAACCTCATTTATGAGATGATACCAGGCAGTCATTTTGGGAACACAACATGTCCATAAGTGAAAAGTTACACTTTCCATAACTATAAGCCTGAGATCAGAACAAAAGATAAGAGGAAATGGCTTCAAATTAACCCTGAATAACCTTATCATACTCCTATTCAGTTTCACTAAATTGTGTCTTTAACTTGAGAGCAAGTGGGTTGTGAGTTTATCCCTCAGGCTTTAGTTTCAGTATGCTATTTTAACGTAAGTCTGAGGGCCTATGTGTCCTGAATTTGACTTTGTAAGGTTCATATGATTAACCTTCTAAGGTTGCTCTTTTGAAAATTCAAAATTCAACTCAGTGCTTCTGAAGTGCATTTAGAAGGGATGGTAGTACTATTTTGAAGCATGCATAAACATTTAACACAACATAGGCTTTTTCACCAAAAAGTGAAGCACATATTTTTCATCATAACATCAGTTGTGAGGAGGCAGTGCCTCCACATTGCTGTGATTGGCTGATTAGTCAATGCGACACTGACCGACTATAATGTTCACAGCTGTTTTGCCTGAGTAAGTCAAACTGATGAAAATGGGCAGACTAACTAAAAGTAAATAGCTCACCCACTTAGACATTATCACTATTGATCTCATCTGAATGGAAATTACTTGACATGAAGATCTATGAGCAAGTTTTTTTTAAAAGCATTAAGCTCTTTTAAATTAAAGGTGTACCTTGTGACTGCTGTCATCATTTACATTACATTTCACATTTATTAATTTAGTAGTTGCCTTTATCCAAAGCGAATTACAAACGAGGAACACTGCAAGCAATTTATCATTACAGCCAAGAATATTTGCTGTACACAATGCCAAGTTTCAAGTATTAGCTAGATTATTATACAAGCTAGAGCAGATGCAGAAAACAAAAGAGAGAGAACAAGATTATTTGTGTGTGTGTTATTAAAATAATAGCTTTTTTTACAGTTAGTGTTTTGCAAAAGATACTTTCTTGCTGTGTTTGCAGTAATTGTCACCTGACGGTCAGAAAAGATGACTTAATAATAATAGTTTGTTACTGTAATAAAGACACTACATTGTGGTCTTCGTTTTTTGATATTAGTGTAAGGTAACATGTTGCATATGCTTTAGTTTAAACTGTAAACCCCTCATTTGATTGTCATATTTTCAGTATACCATATGTCTGAGACATACTACAACAAAGCAGCACCTTTCAAAGGGCTTTCGAACAGCACCTTTCTTCTGACTTTTCAAGGACTGGTAATGGGACAATTTGGATGATTGTTCACTGAGATTTGAATTGCTGTGTTTGTATAATTATAAGTGGTTGCAAAAATAGAAGCTGGTTTAATTATCAAAATATCCAAAATGCAGTTTGCAGTCACTGTCGATTATGGTTTCAACTTGTGCAGACTATAAATAGAGCTCATGGTTGAAAATGATTCATTATTATTTATTTAAATATGTATGTTTGTTTTTCAGTACCTCATTTGCCTAACTGTTTCTCTGATTGATTGACAGTTGTGTTTCCAACCCAGCCGCATCATCAGAAGTGTCACAGTCAATTTTGTCCCCTATCAGTTCACCTCAAGTGAAGAGACAATGGAACCATGGGTAATGATTTCAGAACTGAAAAGCAATATTATAGAATATTGCAAATTCACTTTAGAATGTGTTTGAATGATTCTTTCATTCTGCCATTTGCATCATAATGGCAGAGCCACTGGTCATGCATGGTTCCTTGCTCTAATAGGGGACTATTTTGCCAGAATGGGATGAGGTATTCTGGCAACAATTACTGCCTCATTTCATGCCGATGAATATAAATGAAATTGTAGTATTTTATTGATGCTACTCCCCCCATTGGTATTAGAGAATGTAAGTTTCATGTTTTCAGTGGGTTTGACCTTTTGCCCTAATGGTTCCCATGTGATTACAATTTGCTGTGGGTCAGGTCTAAATATTTTAATAAAAATGTATATTACACAACATTATCTATTTATGGGCATCTTGCAGCTATTTTTTTTTTGGAAGGATATGGCAGTTCCGGTCCTGGATCACTTCCTGAATCCTAGATGAAAAAAATAACTCCTTTTACAACTTACAAGTTTTTCTATACGTAAGCACAAGATGAAAATGTCTAGTAGAAAAGGCTTGTTTAACACACGGGGACATATGAGTTAAAATTCTGACTTAATGTATAATATATTTTTAATAAACCATGCAAAAGTGTCACCAAAATGAACATGACAGCCAGTAGTAATCATACATATTCATACTATGGAAAATAACAACTCTAAAATAAAATAAAAAACTCCCACTTTGTATTAAGTGGTCTTAACTACTGTGTACTCAAAAATCATCCAAAAATAAGTGCAGTGCAATTAATGCATTCATATTGTATTTCAAAACACTTTTGCTGCTATTGAGGTGGGATACGGGTAAGGTTGGGTATAGGTTTAAAGGTGGGTTAAACTGTGAGTTACAGTGTAAAGGATTGGGTCAACAGTGTAATTATGAATGTAATTACAGAACCTAAGTACAGATGTAATTACATGCAGGTCTTATAAATATAATTACAATGTAAAAACGTATGAATGTACACAATTACTGCACTGTATCAAATTATTAATTTAAATGTAATTAATATAAAGTGGGACTGACTTGAGGGATGATTTTAAACTTTTTCATCAAAGATGCAAGTACTCTTTTGCATTCAAATTCCACATGCCTCCAAAATCTGAGGGGTCCTCTTTTTAGTAGACCGTGTAGTCTAAATGCACTGTTTTTTTTTTTTTTTTTTTCTTGCATATTAACTGTAAAACGTGAAGTTAAACCGTGTCATTTTACCTAGATGGGCCCTATATAATCTGAGCTATTACTATGAGAATGTACAGTTCGAACTGACACCTGCAGTAATTTAACCCACTTTAACTGTGAACACACACTTCCCAAACTTGTCTGCGAGCTTCGCTGACAGCCATTCCCACAGAGTGAGAGCAAGCAGATGGAAGAGAAAGAATGAGATGGGTAGAAAATGTGCAATGTGGAAAAAAATGTAACAGGGAACCATAGGAGAGGCACAACATGCTTTCAAGTGCTTAGCCTTTGACATCCCCCAGCTGAGGATGCAATGTCAGATGCAATTCATAAAGAGCAGTGCAAGTATTACTGTAGAGGTAGTACATTGTCTACTAATGTTTGATATAGATGCAATGTCTGACATTACAGCTAATTACTAAAATATTAAAAACAAATCATTTATTATTAAATCAGCAACACCAATTATAAATGCAGTTCACCTGGCATTCACTGAAACTGTATAATATAAAAAAATTGAAAAAACTATCCCTACTATTTTCATTCAATTGAAATTGAGCTGCTCTAAGAAAATGTCTCTCAGTGAAGACGCTCTCAGGTTCAAATGAACCTGCTTAGATGAAAACTAAGAAAGAAAACAAGAAATTAAAAATTATAATAAAATCTCTCTTTTAAGCTTACCTCAGATAACTCTTGATCTACTGGCTCACTGGTGTTTATATTTGTCATAAAACTGTGATTGCATTTGTTGTGCGCTGGGCACACGTAAGCAATAATATTTACAAGCCCTCTGTAGTCTATTAAAGGAACAGCCTTGGAGGATAAGGGCACGCAAGCAATCAATATCCCGGATGAGGCTGGGATCCGATTGGCTGTAAAACATACTAAACAAAACATTAAACAACAAGACAGATAAGCCGCATATGAGATAAAGTTCTCGCCTGGTTTAAGGGAGTGCTGTAAAAACCTAACAATATGCTCTACAGTGTATTACAACACAGTTATTTTATTTAGGCAGCAGTTTTTCGCACTAAGTGTAAATAGTAATAGAGGCTATTTAGACTAAGTGCAGATACCAGCATTTTTTTAGTGATATGCTATTTACACTAAGTGCAAATAGCTATAGATTCTATTTACACTATGTTATAATTTTACTGCTTATTGCAAATAGTGGCAATTATCTGCACCTCATTATTGTAGTACATTGTAAAACAGTATGCAGTATTAACTTATTGAGTGTAAATTTCAATTTCAATTCAAATTAATAAATGGATGCCACCTTATTGGGACAATAAAGCCCTTCCTAAACCTATTATAACCCTACCCGAGACTTTATTTTCAACTCTTTGATTATATTCTTCATTTTCATTGAAAATGAATTCTTTTCTGATTTCATTTGAAATTTGAAAAAAGTTCGCCAAAAGGCAGATTCGAACCCAGGTCGATTGCTTCAAAATGTGCTGTACATATCATACATTTTACCATCTGCGCCTCTAGAGCTGGAAACTGATGGCTGTCTTCTGTACACTGTAAAAAATATTTACGCAATTTAGTTATTTCAACTTGTTTTTTTGTGTAGAGATAACTAGATTGTCCAGACAACAAGAAATTTTAAGTTTTCTTGTCCTCAACTAAACTGAAAGTTGAATGAACAAGCAAAATTGTTATTTTAACTCAAAAATTTATGTTTAAACAACTGCAATAGATTTTCTGTTGAGTCAACAAGTATAACTGTTATTTTAACTAATAAATGTAAGTTGAAACAACTACACAAAATTTGCAGAAGCTTTTACATAAATTCTAATGCTTTAATTGCAGTAAACTTAATATACTGTGTAAACTAAACTTAGTAAACTAAACTTAATTTACTTCTCTAATTGCTGTCTGGTAAATTGCATGATCTTAAACCCTGAATTCCAAGCTTTTAAAACCGCTTTAAACATAAATCTTCAAACTTCAAACTTTCTGCTCCGGTTTTCTCAAGCCAATGTCAATGGTTGTCTTGTAGTTATCACTACTGTGGTGTGTATATATATATATATATATATATATATATATATATATATATATATATATATATATAAATTAATTAATTAATTAATTACAATGTATTTTATTTTAGTGTGTACATTAAAACGTTCCTGTAATTTACAGTTATGAGCACAGATTAATTAAATTACACCTACAATTTGTCTAATTGTTTCAGTTTTTATTCATGGTCAGATTCCAATTTATCATTGGCGGAATTGAGCGATTCATAAAAATGAGCCGCTCAAGATGATTTGTTGAATCAATAGGCGCGTTAGACCTGAAGCAGCTGCACAGAATGATCACTGTATGACATCAAAGTACCACAAGAGCGATTCAAAATCGAATGCATTGGATCCGTGTGCTCTCTTATCACTCTCGCGGTACTTTGATGTCATACATGCTTCAAGTCGAACGCACCTATTTTTTTCCTCTGAGAATTTTCGAGAGAAGCCAGTGGAAACTGGATTTTCCATGTTGGACCACACGTGTCTCAGAAGAAATAGAGTGATACAGAGTAAGTGTGACATTTTATATTGTGCTAGTGGATTGTTTTAAGTGTTTAGTTCATAATAAGCGTTTTGGACATAGAAGACTCGCTCATTGTACTTCGTGTTGTTGACTCACAGGTTCAGTCAAGTTGATTAAAAGCTGTTCGTTCACCAACTGAACCAAACCGGATTTTTACCTCACCTTTTTACCGTCACTTCACAGAGCCAGATATAGGTAAGTTTTCACCACAATATTTGAATTAAAAAAAAGTAACGTTAAATGTCAAATTTAATCGATATGGGTGATATAAATGACAATTAATATATCTGTGGTTTGAAATGTCACGGTTTTCGTTATTACTATTCGGAGTTTGGATCCTGCGCGGCGTTGAGCCATTTCGCCGCGCTTTTGTTCTTGTTTTAAGAAATCTTAATAATGTGAAGAATTACACACGATGTTGTCACGAATCTACGATTATTGAGTGTATTTATGGACATAGAAGATTCGCTCATTGTACTTTCTCATGTTGACTCACAGGTCCTGTCAAGTTGACTAAAAGCTTGTTCACCAAACTTTTTTTTTTCCTCCTTCACTTCATCTCAGTTGCAGAGCATCAGATACAGGTGAGTTTTCACAGCAGTCTTTGGCAATTCTTAAAATCTATTTGAGATATGGGTAACTTAAAGGAATGATTTACCCAGAACGACCCCCCAGAATTTTTTTTCCCTTGGTCGAACATTATTAAAGTTAGAGCTTATTTAGCACGATCAGCCAGTATGTATCAAACTGTCTGTTTCAGTGATGCCTGTGTGTGTTATTTGAGAACACAACACTGTTGTCTGAAGTTTAAGGGTCTCCCTGCATTTGAAAGTAAAAAAAAAATATATATAAGGCAGTAATTAAAGATAATAATAGAGATGTACAATTAGTTTTTGGCTTCCAACGATGAAAGCAAGATAAACGAGGTAGAACGGTCATTGTGCCGCTGTTGCATTACTTCCTCCCTAAAACCACAAACGTAAATTGACAGCAGCTAAACTGCACTCAAAATCACTCGGAGAGTTTGCTGTTTGGTCTGTGCTTAAATAAGGATTAATCTATATTTAATCTATGCAATATGCAATGTCCGTGTTTGGCCACTGACTGAATGGGCACTTCATGCAGCTCACATAAATTCTCATTCACTTATTCTTGATTTAAATGTTTAAATTGCCAATGCTTAAAAACATACGCAACGGAGTTTAGTTTAAACACTGATAGCAATGTGTGCTGTTCAAGTCTCACCTGTGATTGTGTGCTGTCAACACCTGGGTGATTACTCCGTAAAGGACTGGTCATATTAGAGCATACGACACTCACATTTAGCAAAGTTTGCAAAGAGCGACTGTTTTGTCCACTTTCTTTTGAGCATGTGGAGAATTTAATGGTTCGACATATTTTTTTTTTTTTTAAACAAGAACTGGTATGACCCTACTATGTTAAACTGGTATGACCCTACTATGTTAACACTGGAATAAGGATGCAGCAATATCACTTTAGTGTGATAGTGATGCTTTTATTTGGTGCTTTTTATATTTTGGTGATACTGATTATAGATGCCTGTATATTCATTGAAATCATAAGAATGTGAATCATTATTTGGCTTTCCTTCAGTTATTTTATGCTTAATTATGCCTGTTAAAATGTATTGTCTTGCTATATCATTTTATCTTTCAACTAGAGGCTGTCGTGTGATATAGCAAAAATATCACAGCACGATTATTTCAGGAATATTACAATTAATTTTCATGTTGGTTTTACAATTTGTTATGTGACTGATCAGTACATCCGAACTCATTTCCCAATATTACAAATTTAAAATTCAGAATCAAATCATTAATTGTGAATAATAGATTTTAATTGTGAATTGTGTTGAATTGTTCTGAATTTGCAAAAATTACTATTGTTTCAAATCATTTAGCTGTCAATGAAGACAAAAAAGTACCAAGCAAACTGGATCTCATTCAACAAGTATGTGTACAAATGAATTTGAATATGAAAACTGCATACTAACATTTTCACAAGCAAATAATCCTTTATCAATAACTTCTATTCTAAAACTTGGGGGCTGAAAACTTAAAGTAAAAAAAAATTATGTTGTTACCGTCTCATGTAAACAAACAAACAAAAAAAATCAATCTGAAAATGGTAACGTAATGCGTGTATGTGAAGGTGGTTTTTGATTAAGTGACATCGCCATCTACTGACGTTTTTGCAGATCCGTGAAGGGGGATCATTTTGACAACGTTGTTGTCTGTTTTTAGTACATCATTGTTATTTAAACATACCAATGTTCTGAATTTAAAAACACAGCTGATTGTGCATAGTGCACAGCTCCTTTTGAAATTTCTGTTTTTTTTTTATTTTTTTTTTATAAAAAGTAAAAGAATATTCATCAGATTACTTGAATAGCTCTAATTGTAAAAATTAGAATGGCATAGACAAACATTTTATTGGCATATACTGTAAAAAAAATACACTACCAAAATGTAAACCGGTATTTACGGCATTTAAAATGTATGTTTAATGTGGTAATGAAAGTTCAAGTCGACCGCTAAATCTTTAATCTTTCTCTCTCTTTTTTTCAGCCGACTGACAATGAGATCAATGTTGTTCAGAGTGTCAAGTTGGGCATCTTGTCAATCAGCGAGGACACCAGACAAGATTGTGCCTTCCCAGACGACTTTGTGAATATGGCTGTGATACTGGAAGGGGAAATTTTCATTGTGTATCTCCAAGACATTCCAAATGCCTTCGTCACATTGTTTGGACTGCTTTACACTTTAAACATCAACTATCCCAAAGAGCTGCGATACACCTTTGATGTGATCCAGTGGATCTTCATGAACATTGATGGGGAAAGGTGCTCCGCAAAAGTTCATGGACTAAAAACAAACTAATGCGGTGAAGTGCCTGCAACCATTGCTATTTCCTTTTTTTTTTTTTTTAGTTTAATTGATGAATTTGTTAAAGCATCAGCTAAGTTTAGATTAAAGTGGTATGAAACCAATTCATACGTCTTTTAATGTCTTAATGCTTTTCAGAGTTTCTTTTTGAAACGAATGTTGTGAACAGGATATTTCTATATGAATCTATATGGGAATGCCATTTTAAAGTGTTTAGTTTAATTGATGAATTTGTTGAGGCTTGAGAGCATAAATAATTGATAACTTAGTTTATATTAAAAAAGCATTTAAGCCAATTCATAGATCTATAATGCGTTTAACAATGTTTAAACATTTTCTTTTGGAACGAAGGATGTTTCTATATTGAATGCTGTGGGGTGATCTTGTTTAATGTTATATAACAGATTAATCCAAAAAACGTGCATTGAGACAGGTGTAAAACACCTTTCAATGAGGTTGGTGTTCTTAGGAGTTTATTGCAATACATTTTGTTGAAAATTATATTTGTGATCGGTAATTTGCCATACATTTGTTTTAATGAAATGTATTTTACAAATTAATGTTCCAAGTAGTAATTCATTATTTGGTACTTCTGCAGGTTTTAAAGTTTCATAACACCACTTTAGTTGGCTGAACTTACTGGGTGTAGTTTAGAAAACACAGCTTTAGTTGGCTGAACTTACTGGATGTAGTTTAGAAAACACAGCTTTAGTTGGCTGAACTTACTGGGTGTAGTTTAGATGACTTAACTTTAGTTGGCTGAACTTAAGTTCTAAGTTTACTTAACTAAATTAAATCAGTTCATTGTACTTTATAACTTGTCAGGTCAACCTTTCCAAATTTGTCAGATACACTTTTCCAAATAAGTTAGTTTAACTCAAAAAAAAAACAATGCAAAAAGATAACAAAAAATAATGAGTTAAGTCAACAAAAATTTTTTTTACAGCGTAGTGTTGACTAGCTAGGTGGAGTTAGTGTAAATAGCTTCAGCCAACAAGTGTAAATAGTTGGACTTAGACTTACATTTAATTTATCAGTATTTTTAGTCTTGTTTGGCAGTAAATGTATCTAATCAGCTTCAAATGAGAAAAAAAGAGTAAATACTTCAGCAAGCAAAATTACATATTAAGACTTCTTTTCTGAGAACACAATAATATAATTACAATCTGGAGTTTATTTAACCCAATTGCAAATGTTGCTTTACAATCTTGTTTTAAGCATAAATGTACCAATAATTAGCGCCGTTTATTTTGAAAACAAGAAAACATTTGCCAGAGGGTAAGAAAATAAATCAAAGAAAAACAAAACAAAAAATAAAAAAAAATTAAATTCTGTTTTATAATTTCTGTTATATTATGGATAATTTGTGTGTGTGTGTGTGTATGCGTGTTTGTGTCCATTAAATAAAAGTCACAATATTGTCTTTTGTGTTTTACAGAATATAGAGAGTCATACAGGTTTGGAACACCATGAAATTCAGTAAATTATGACAGAATTTTTGTTTAATTTTTAGGTGAACTATTGCTGCATTTGATTTGTCATCAGAGGTAGGAAATTCAGAGCTCCATGATGGGGTTTTCGAATGGAACACTCACACAAGTCGGAGTTTCTTCTTGGGACCTCGGTTCGCCTTGTTCAAACCCAAGTTAAGAATTCAAGATGGCTACTCCCTATGTGAAGAGTAAGTAGAATATTTATAAAACTTACAGTATGTTATATTCCCAAGTCATTATTGAGTCCTGCACTCATTACTGGCCAACATCTATTTGTGAACAAGATGCTATAGTGTATGTGAGTTTCTACGGTTACAAAATGTGGTGTAATGCTCAGTTTTTGCTAACACTGCTAATGTCAACATGAATGAACTCCATTACATCCACTTGGGTGTGATGTCATTTCCAGCTTTGACTTCTGTGGTAAATCAAATTCTGCATATCACTTTACAGGTCAGCCAGCAATAAAATTTCTGTCTTGCAGTATAGCACATGGATCTTATGGACTGCTTTTGCATTACTTTCATTGTGTTTTTCCAAGTTCCAGTTCCCATTCATTGTTACTTCTTGGAATAGAGTGACCAGTGTGCCCCCCCCCCCCCCCCTTTTAAGGTTTTGCATTGGTGCTCTATGTAAGAAAGAAATTAATATGGGGTTGGATCATCATGAGCATGATTGATTCTTGCATATTTTTTTTGACATTGCACTTTTTAAAATAAATTTATCTTCTTGGACATTGATCCATTTTTACTAGAGGAGTTTCGAGTTCACACGTAACTCTTCTAACCCATATGCAAAAAAAAAAAAAAATCTGTTGTGACTCATGAACTGATTTTGCCTTTCAAATGTGACATCCCACTTAACTAATTGTGTCATCTGGTTATGTCACATAATCAGAAGTCATCAGTGATGAAAGTCTGGAGCATCTGTTTCTGCTTAATGAATGACTAGTAACCATGTCTGAGATCACATTCTGTTTGGTTAGTGGTCTTCAAAGAGCTCTGTCTCTAGACAGATTTCTTTCTCTTTTTTTGGGTCAGGCATCTAGCATAGCTCTGTTGCAGCAAAAGCCAACTGCTGGGCTGCTCATATGGTTGTCATGTTCGAGGGTCAGTGAGTGTCAATGATTTTTTGCAACGGTCTGTCCACCAAGCAGATGGCACTCAAATGTGCGTGTATAAGTACTTCTTCTGCGTGTGTGCACATTTAGTAGCCTGTCTGGATATCTGATAGACAGAGGCACTGCACTCCACAAACACTGATATTAAACTATTGATCCATCTATCACATCAGATCATAAATTATGTGTGTGTGCTGTGGCTCTGCAGAAAAGTCAGCGGTTTGTTCCAGGGTGTATATGTGTGTGAAATTAATGTGTGTTCTTGGAGGTGAAGGCTAAGACAGGAGCTGCATTGATTGTAGGAGAGAGAAGGGTACAAGGAAAAGATGGCTGCAGCTGTTGGAACCTTGTCACAGAGACACACACACACACACACACAGACTAATCTCTTTATGGACAAGTAACTATACATACTATCACACACACAAACTCTAATACAAAGACAAACACAAACCAGTGCTTCCAAAGACAAAGAGTACAAATCGAAAACAAACAAACAAGAAATCCTGCCATAACCCTTGGTTGAACAAATGTGCTCACGGAAACCTTTTTATCTTCTGTAAACAACAGTGAAGAGTCATGTCCTCCTGTATAGACCGCAAACAAAAAATGTTCTCCATGGCTACTATGTACAAATAAGACTTGGTTATACAGGAAAAAAAAATGACAAGTGAATAGAGAATGTTGTAACACAGATTGTGTGTGCCAACCACACACTGGCACCCACCTACAGGATATTTAATTGTCTATACCTTTCCGAATAAGGTAATTGCAGACACAGTCACTCCTCATTATTTTTCTAGGTAACAGGTGAGCAAGGGTATGGAACAATATTATACATTAACCTCTAAAATTAGGCTACTATGCAATAATGAGTAATAGTGTGAAGTGAATGCATGTAAACTATGAATGAAATGAGCCATGTTGTCTTCTCTGTGCGACTCTCAACTAAGATGGTACACAACAATGATGTACTAAAAACAAAAGTTTTTACTTTGTGTTTTTGAAAAGTTTTCCCTATCCTATCCCCATTTACACAGATCCATGAAAATGACTAAAATCACTGTATTATGCATGCCAGGCCAGTAGTTGGCGATGTCACTTTGTAAAGAAACACTACATGCCTGCGCACCTATAGACTGAACATGTTATACGTATGCGTATCATCGTAATTTATATATTCATAGATAACTTAGATTTGCCTTTTTATTATTTATAGTAAAATTAGTTTTAGCAATTTTCAACTACTGAATGTATTTTTTTTAAACTTCCATGTTTTCTAATCAGCTATGATATAGTCCATAGTGAAAAAACAACAACAACAGAAACTAAGTATTTTGTGTTAAACAAGTTGTTTTACTTGTCTGAAATAAAGGTCTTTTTTTTCATTGATGAATGATTATTAAAGTGTTCGGACATAGGCTAGGCCTACTTTAGGTGTTTGAGAATTTTAATTATAGGCCTATACACATTGTGTAATATATCTAAATGTTTAAATATTTTCCAGTGAGGAGTAATCTAATTTAATCTTTTATTATCCGCACCTCAGTTAAGCGGTAATGCGCAATGAAATTATTGCAGAGCAAATTAATTGTAGTAGACCTATACATTTTGAAATAAAATTACCATAATAATAATAATAATAATAATAATAATAATAATTGAATAGGCTACATTAATTAGAAATGCCAAATCCGATATCACCGATATCTTTTTTTTTTTTTTAAGATATCGTCACATGCTCAATTCATATTTGCTCTTGTGCAGTAAGGCATGGCAAAATATTGCAATATTTTTCATAAATAAAACAAGAAACATCAGTGACCAATTCCCGTCACCACAAACCAATGATAACTCATAACAACAAATACACTCTCCTTCTTTCCACTCTCAGAGATGGACGTTTCCAATCTTATCCTTTCCAATCATCCTACTACCTGTCCACTTCTTCCTATCCCCACACACCTCCTTCAGGTCATTTCTTCTTCAGTCACACTTGCGCTTGTCCCTTAACATACTGTGATGCCGTCTCCCTGTACGACCAGACAAAACCAATAAAACCTATTACAAACTAGGCATTTGTTGCATCCAGTGGGGACATAATTACTGATTATGATGACTTATACTGTGCTTTTACGCATTTTGTATCATGCCGCGTAAACATAAAACCATGTCTGCATTTGTGATTGGAGAAATTACAAAGCACTACTCTACACTGCTCAAAACTTGCGTTTAAATCAATGGCAAATACTTTAAATATAAAACATATACCTGTACTTACAGGCTGTGAGTCAGAAGCGCCAGACTGCCTCACTTTATACAACAGCCTTTGAGCACAGACCCCTTTGTAGGCTATTCTGCAGGATCAGGAAACAGTCCTCCATAAAATGCGTCACACAGCATCACACACTGCGGGACTGAAGAACGGACAGCGGGTTAGAGAATGGTGTGGCTGGCGGATTCGATGAAGGACACGTGATGACCACCATGGATCAGCTCTCGACTTGATGAAGTGGATATCATCCTCTTTTGGAAGGCCAAACTAAAGTAGTTTTGCTTTCACAACAAAACACAGCGTCTCCACAACATGGCGGTTGTTAAAAAGTTACACCTTCTTTCTTTGCATGAACATTTGGGCAGTGTTATGCAAATCTTCCCACACAGTGATGTAGACAATCAGATGATCCGACGGTAGCTGTTTGCATTGCAGCCTGTCTGAGAGACATTTCTAGCTGGATGAAGGACCATCACCTTCCAACCAGCACTTCATTACAACTTCTCTATACAGCTGGGTTTGTCAACCTTCCAGGACAGCCAGGAACGTTGGAGTTGTGATCAATGATCAGTTAAGCTTCACAGACCATATTGCCACAAATGGCCCGGTCCTGCAGATTTGCCTTATACAACGTTTGGAAGATTAGACCCTTCCTATCAATGCAAGCTGCACACCTCCTTGTCCAAGTTCTTGTTCTCTCCAGACTGGACTATTGTAATGGTCTCTTGGCGGGCCTTCCCATATATACTATCAAGCCTCTGCAACTGATCCACAATGCAGAAGCAAGAGTGGTCTTTAATGAGCCAAAAAAAAAACCCCTCAAGTTACACCTCTCTTCATCATTTTACACTGGCTACCAATAGCTGCTCGCATCAAATTCAAGGTACTGATGCTTGCCTACAAGACAATAACTGGCACTGCGCCCATGCGCCTCTCTATGTGCCCATCCAGAAACTTGTGTTCTGCAAGTTAACAATGCCTTGTAGAGCCATCCCAAATAGGTACAAAATCACTCTCTCTGACTTTTTCCTGGACTATGCCCAGAAGGTGGAATGACCTCCCTATCTCAATTCAAACAGCTGAGTCTTTGGCCATTTAAAAAAAAAATCTAAAGACAAATTTTTTTTTTTGGCCTGCACCTGGCAAAATACATAGTTCAGTCATAAAACTCTAAATGGCACTGGCTGACAGGGTGTTAACTTAACTGATGATATTCAGAGAGTTAAATGACTTACAAGCTGACTGGTTCATGCTGCATATGCAGCCAATGAGCTTACTGCCTTGTACTTAAATGACTTGCTAGTATTCACTCGAGATTCCTGCAGCGCGGCTGCTACGGTTTATTTTTATGATATTTGTGCAGCAGCAGTATGTCTTAAATAATCATGGCACCGTATCGCCAAATGCATTAGCAGTAGCAATTTCCTGTACTTGCCTGCAGCAGCAGCAATAATCTACAACTACAGCAATAACCAACAGCAGCAGCATAGCAGATCTATTCCGCCAAGACCAAATACACTAACATTGTCATATCCCATTCAGAGAGTTGTTATGATTGAACTAATACTAGCACTTACCTTTTCCATTCTATTCTATAAAAAATAAAGCCTTAGCTATGTGTACTGTGCTAAACTAACTGAGACTTGTCACAGCACTCGTATACTGTTGCTCTCTTGTTGGTCTGATTTGCTTCTATTGTTCTCCTCATTTGTAAGTCGCTTTTGATAAAAGTGTCTGCTAAGTAATTAAAAATAAATATAAATCTGGCTATTGTCCATATACACTGTGTCATTGTCTGCACAAGTGCAGCCCGAGTATTTCACACGTATAGTGTGAGCACATAAATCGTGCTCGACGATCGGAACATAGAGTTAGGGTTTTGAGATTTGGCTTTACATCGCATGCAATCTTCTCGTACATTGTGAGTTGGTACCTTACTGAAATCGCACAGAAATCACACAGTGTATGCCCTGCTTGAATGTAAAAGGTAAATAAAAGATTGTTATGGAAATTAACTTATACATCAAGTGATGAACTTGATCTCAGATCTCAGATCATTATTTAGTTTTGTGCAATCTTCATATAGCCAAAATTGTAAATTCTTCTTGTTACAAGTATGGTATAACAATCACTTCTTTCACAAAAGACTGCTTTTTAAGTTATCTTCCTGATGTATCCGAATTCCTTAGCATAACCAAAACCTCAGAACAACTTGATGATGTAACAAAAACTATGGACTCTGTCTTTTCTAGCATTTTAAATACAATTGCTCCTTTACGATCAAGGAAGGTTAAGGAAACATGGTATGGTACATACTCGCAACCTAAAGAGAGCAGCCCAAAAAATGAAGCGCAGCTGGAGGAAAACAAAACTAGAGGTACTTGTATTGCTTGGCGGGAAAGTAACTTATCCTACATAAAAGCATTAAAAACTGCTAGATCCGATTACTTTTCTTCTCTTTTAGAAGAAAACAAACATAACCCCAGGTAATTATTCAATACAGTGGCTAAATTAACGAAAAATAAAGCCTCAACAAGTGTTGACATTTCCCAACATCACAGCAGTAATGACTTTATAAACCACTTTACTTCTAAATCGATACATTTAGAGATAAAATTCTAACCATTCAGGTGTCAGCTTCAGTATCACATCAGACAGTGCACTATAGACCCCCTGAGGAACAGTTCCACTCATTCTCTACTATAGGAGAGGAAGAATTGTATAAACTTGTTAAATCTAAACCAACAACATGTATGTTAGACCCTAAGCTAATCTAAGCTCCTAAAAGAAGTGCTTCCAGAAGTCATAGATCCTCTTCTGACTATTATTAATTCCTCATTGTCATTAGGATATGTCCCCAAAACCTTCAAACTGGCTGTTATTAAGCCTCTCATCAAAAAACCACAACTTGACCCCAAAGAACTAGTTAATTATAGACCGATCTCGAATCTCCCTTTTCTGTCCAAGATACTAGAAAAGGTAGTATCTTCACAATTATATTCCTTCTTAGAGAAAAATGGTATCTGTGAGGATTTCCAGTCAGGATTTAGACCGTATCATAGTACTAAGACTGCTCTTCTTAGAGTTACAAATGACCTGCTCTTATCATCTGATCGTGGTTGTATCTCTCTATTAGTTCTATTGGATCTTAGTGCTGCGTTTGACACTATTGACCACAACATTCTTTTGCATAGACTTAAACACTTTGTTGGCATTAGTGGAAGTGCATTAGCATGGTTTAAATCGTACTTAAATGACCGCCATCAATTCGTAGGAGTGAATGAAGAGATATCATATCGATCACAAGTGCAGTATGGAGTACCTCAAGGCTCAGTACTAGGGCCGCTACTCTTGATGCTTTATATCCCCTTTGCTTGCAAGGATTGGCGATGGCCCCTGTTTATTATTGTTTCACTTTCACAGCACGTTACAAATCAATCTCTTACTTGATCTGGACAAACTGTGCATCAATTGAAAGTTTAAAGACTCTAGCTTTGATATTTGACCAATGTTTTGATAAAACATTGCTGCAGTGACAGTTATTTAGTAATTTATGTCAGGAGTGCAAAATAATAAATCCGTATTATGCCACATTTTTAATAGAAATTCACCACTCATTCATATTCAGTCACGTCAGCAGCGTTTATTTGTGTTCACATAGACTCACTGAACGGCATCAATAAGGATTTATAGACCAAAAATTCGTATCTGCGGAGATATATGGATATATTTACTGATGTTTACTTCATATTTCTTCAGACAGAATTGTAATTTCTATTCATTTTCCACTGATTTATGCAATCTGATGATAAACAGCCTCTCCCAGCGCTGTCTCTGTCTGTTTGCTCCTCAGTGCTCGAGCTGTGTGTCAGACAGACTCTGATTGGTCCTTCGCCTTGTCAATCTTTAGAGTGTTATAACCGGACACCGCCACATCGTGTCACATGCTTCCTGTACACTTCCTGGTAGTTATCTAGCCATAACAACACTGAAATACCTCTGTACACACTAAATATCCGAATAATAAACCAGCGATTACGATAGTAAAGCTTGGTATGAGATTTTCTTGAGATCTGGGGCGTTTAAAAAAAAATCGAAAATGTACATCTGAAATGCTAACTTGTAAAAGGCTATAAATAGCATATTTTTACAACAGTAAATGACCAAATTCCACCCGTGATCGCAAAAGGAAGTTATTACAAACACTCGATCGGGGTTTAAAGTGAGTTTTGAGTAAAAGTGTACTAATAATTTCATAAATTGTCTGATGTTGCTTGATGCTAACGTTGGCTCTAATGCTACTAATAGCAGGTGCATTTCTTCTTCATAATGCATTTCTGTCACAATAATTCACGTAAGGTCGTAAGAAAATGTTTTGTTGTATTTTTATAGTAAAACTTTTGATAAATAAGGGCTAAATGCATACCGAGACTGAAGTGAGATAGCAGCTTGGTGGTTAAAAAAAAGCTTAAAAATACCACAACAAAGGCTAATAAAGGTGGAATAAAAGCAAAAGAATAATGATAAAAGAATAATGCGGATAATGTGTCATACCTGGCGGAGGTGTGAAAGACTCGTTTGGTGAGAACAATAGAATTATGAACGGGGGAGTTTTCAGAGACAAAAACACAGACAAAGCACACAGGAGTGTTTACATGTGAGATCTTACAGAGATGACAAGTGCCATAAATAAATCAGATTAGCCTTCTCAAAAAACATATGACATGGCATTAGAAAATATTTCATAAAATTCACAGTTTTACAGATTCGATTATGAAATTTTGATATGAAGCTTTGGTAGACTTGTTGCTTTAGCTACACTGTGTTTCTAAACGCATATCCTACATCAACAATTTTTTAAATACATTTAAAAATAATGTTTTTAATATTTTTATTTTTGTTTTTATGTTTGAGCTTAGATATATCTATTATCATAACAGTCTGAGTGATTCTGATTCCTGAACAGTAAACTTTGAAGTGTCAGCTTTGTGAACAAATGTTGATTATGTATCTAGTCAGAAAGAATCATGAGCAGAAACATTTTTATTTTGGGTATGTCATTTCTGTCTCCATGCCAAAAAATGGGGGGGTGACTGGTAAGGGGATATGTTACCCTTGGGAGATATCATCAGGAAACATGGTGTTAGCTTTCACTGTAATGCTGATGATACTCAGCTCTGTTTCTTCGTGGCCCGGTGAAACATACCAATTTGAAAAACTAATGGAATGCATAGTCGATATGAAAAACTGGATGCCGAGTAATTTCTTACTGCTAAATTCTGAAAAAACAGAGGTGTTAATTATAGGACCTAAAAACTCTGCATGTATTAACATAGAACACTGTATAAAACTTGATGGCTGCTCTTTCAATTCTTTGTCATCAGTTAGGAACCCAGGTGTGCTATTTGATAGCAATCTTTCCTTAGAAAGCCACGTTTCTAGCATTTGTAAAACTGCATTTTTCCATCTCAAAATATATCTAAATTACGGCCTATGCTCTCAATGTCAAATGCAGAAATGTTAATCCATGCATCTATGACCTCAAGGTTAGATTATTGTAATGCTTTATTGGGTGGTTGTTCTGCATGCTTTGTAAACAAACTACAGCTAGTCCAAAATGCAGCAGCAAGAGTTCTTACTAGAACCAGGAAGTATGACCATATTAGTCCGGTCCTGTCAACACTGCACTGGCTCCATATCATACATCGTATAGATTTTAAAATATTGCTTATTACTTGTAAAGCCCTGAATGGTTTAGCATCTGAGTATTTGAATGAGCTCCTGTTACATTATAATCCTCCACGTCCGCCGCTTTCTCAAAACTCAGGCAATTTGATAATACCTAGAATATCAAAATCAACTGCGGCAAATCCTTTTCCTATTTGGTGCCTAAACACTGCAATAACTTACCTAACATTGTTCGGGAGGCAGACACACTCTTGCAGTTTAAATCTAGTTTAAAGACCCATCTCTTTAACCTGGTTTACACATAACATACTAATATGCTTCTAATATCAAAATCCGTTAAAGTATTTTTAGGCTGTATTAATTAGGTAAACCGGAACTGTGAACACTTCCCATAACACTCGATGTACTTGCTACATCATTAGAAGAATGGCATCTACACTATTATTAGTCTGTTTCTCTCTTATTCCGAGGTCACCGTAGCCACCAGATCCAGTCTGTATCCAGATCAGAGGGTCACCGCAGTCACCCGGATCCAGTACGTATCCAGACCAGATGGTGGATTGGCACCTAGAAAGGACCTCTACAGCCCTGAAAGACAGCGGAGACCAGAACATCTAGAGCCCCAGATACAGATCCCCTGTAAAGACCATGTCTCAGACGACCACCAGGACAAGACCACAGGAAACAAATGATTCTTTTGCACAATCTGACTTTGCTGCAGCCTGAAATTGAACTGCTGGTTTCGTCTGTCGGGAAGTCGTGGCCTAATGGTTAGAGAGTCGGACTCCCAATCGAAAGGTTGTGAGTTCGAGTCCCGGGCTGGCAGGAATTGTGGGTGGGGGGAGTGCATGTACAGTTCTCTCTCCACCTTCAATACCATGACTTAGGTGCCCTTGAGCAAGGCATCGAACCCCCAACTGCTCCCCGGGCGCCGCAGCATAAATGGCTGCCCACTGCTCCGGGTGTGTGCTCACAGTGTGTGTGTGTGTTCACTGCTCTGTGTGTGTGCATTTCGGATGGGTTAAATGCAGAGCACAAATTCTGAGTATGGGTCACCGTACTTGGCTGAATGTCACTTCACACACAATGTCACACAATGTCTGGTCAGAGGAGAACTGGCCCCCCAACTGAGCCTGGTTTCTCCCAAGGTTTTTTTTCTCCATTCTGTCACATTTTGTCTCAGTTTAGTTATGAAGGCTACACAATCATGGGGAAGACTGCTGACTTGACAGTTGTCCAAAAGACAACCATTGACACCTTGCACAAGGAGGGCAAGACACAAAAGGTCATTGCAAAAGATCCTGGCTGTTCACAGAGCTCTGTGTCCAAGGACATCAATAGAGGGAAGGAAAAGATATGGGAGAAAAAAAGGGTACAAGCAATAGGAATAACCGCACCCTGGAGAACATAGTGAAACAAAACCCATTCAAAAATGTGGGGGAGATTCACAAAGCGTGGACTGCAGCAGGCGTCAGTGCTTGAAGAACCACTATGCACAGACATATGCAAGACATGGGTTTCAGCTGTGGCATTCCTTGTGTCAAGCCACTCTTGAACTACAGACAGCATCAGAAGCGTCTCGCTTCAAAAAGGACTGGACTGCTGCTGAGTGGTCCAAAGTTATGTTCTCTGATGAAAGTAAATTTTGCATTTCCTTTTGATATCAGGGTCCCAGAGTCTGTAGGAAGAGAGGAAAGACACACAAACCACGTTGCTTAAGGTCCAGTGTAAAGTTTCCACAGTCAGTGATGGTTTGTGGTGCCATGTCATCTGCTGATGTTTGTCCACTGTGTTTTCTGAGGTCCAAGGTCAACACAGCCATATACCAGGAAGTTTTAGAGCACTTAATGCTTCCTGCTGCTGACCAACTTTATGGAGATGAAAATTTCATTTTCCAACAGGACTTTGCACCTGCACACAGTGCCAAAGCTTCCAGCACCTGGTTTAAGGACCATGGTATCCCTGTTCTTAACTGGCCAGCAAACTCGCCTGACCTTAACCCCATAGAAAATCTATGGAGTATTGGGAAGAGGAAGATGTGATATGCCAGACCCAAGAATGCAGAAGAGCTGAAGGCCACTCTCAGAGCAACCTGGGCTCTCATCACATCTGAGCAGTGCCACAGACTGATCGACTCCATGCCACGCCGCATTGCTGCAGTAATTCAGGCAAAAGGAGCCCCAACTAAGTGATGAGTGCTGTTCATGCTCATACTTTTCATTTTCATACTTTTTTAGTTGGGCAAGATCTCTAAAAATCCTTTCTTTGTATTGGTCTTAAGTTATATTCTAATTTTCTGAGATACTTAATTTGGGATTTTCCTTAGTTGTCAGTTATAATCATCAAAATTAAAAGAAATAAACATATGAATGTAATTGGTGAATGTAATAATAAAACCTTCATATTCATCAGGAAGAAGGAGGCGGGAACCGGCGGACAATCAAATGAAACTTTAATAATTCAAAATAAACACAAAACAGCGCATCAGCCCCTCATGGACGACTGATGCGCACCAAATAAAACCAAAACATACAATAAAGCCCAGGCCTGGTCCTCTCTCGTCCTTCACTGTCGTCGCTCCAGTTTTATATCCTTCCATCTCCTCTGTGGGACTCGAGACCGGTGGTGGGTCGCAGGTGTCGCTGATTTCCCAATTACTCCACCGGCCTCGCTCGTGTTCCCACATCCCTCGGCCCCGCCCCACTCGTCACATACCCCCATCGCCCCTCGCAGGCCGGGGGGTACCCTCGAGACTGCGCTCTACTACCCCCCCCCCCCCTCCCTCCGGGGGGGACTGCTCACAGGGACCTGCGGGAACCTGGGGCTAGGACAGACGAGGCGAGAGAAAAGGAGATGGAAGGAGGAGCGACAGAGACGAGAGAGGGGAGAGAGGAAAAATAAATAAATTCTGGTTCCCAGACGCACTGCTGCTCGGCCCTCGACCAACTGGGTGATCTCCTCCGCGGTGCCTGGCGGTGGCACTGGATGGCCCTCAGCGGACGGCACGACACTCCTCCGCCGCCCGGTGGACGGCGACGGCTCCTCCGGTTTTGGGCAGCCGGCAGGAGTCCCCCATTCCCTGCTCCTCCCCGTTCAGGCAGACGGCAGCAGGCTCTGGCTCTCTGGCGAATGCCGCCGACTCCTCCGCTCCCTCACGGACGGCAGCCGCCCCTCCACATCGCGGGCGGCCGGCAGTGAGCTCGCCCATCCCCGGCAAATCACTCCAGTGCCCATGGCGGCATCCTCCTCGCCTGCTCGATGGCACCGCGGATTCACCACAGCGGCGAGGGATCTTCAGCAGTGCGTCCCTCCTTCTCCCGGGTTTCGGCACCACTGTAATAATAAAATCTTCATATTCATCAGGAAGAAGGAGGCAGGAACCGGCGGACAATCAAATGAAACTTTAATAATTCAAAATAAACACAAAACGGCCCCTCACGGACGACTGATGCGCACCAAATAAAACCAAAACATACAATAAAGCCCAGGCCTGGTCCTCTCTCGTCCTTCACTGTCGTCACTCCAGTTTTATATCCTTCCATCTCCTCTGTGGGACTTGAGACCGGTGGTGGGTCGCAGGTGTCGCTGATTTCCCAATCACTCCACCGGCCTCGCTCGTGTTCCCACATTCCTCGGCCCCGCCCCACTTGTCACAGTGAAATAAATCAACTTTTTGATAATATTCTAATTATATGACCAGAACCTGTATATGGTAGAGTTGTGACGTTCGCGAACGAACCGATTCTTTTGAACGGCTCATAAACATGAACGATGGGAGCCGAGTCGCGGCTGGAGGGGAGCCGTTCTTTCTGTCGGTCTTTTTTCCTATGCGTATTTCACACAGATGCACACAAATGAGCTCCTCCGCGAGACAGAACAGTTATAGGGGGAGGGGCGCACCCAGCGCAGGCCAACCCTTTATAGCGTGATGATATTAGTTATTAGTTTTGCATGTTCATTGCAGCCCACTTTGTTATTGTTCATTGACTTGAAGGGGCTGATGTCCTATTTGCAAAGTTTACAGTAGTAATAGTATGTAGTATGTAGACATTTCCATTTTATTTATTCTAATTTTATCTACTTTAAATATTTTTTTGTTTTCTATCAAAATGTTCTTGTGTGATAACAATGTTCTTGTGTGAAAGTGTTTGTAGTAAAAGCTGTTTTGCACAGAAATTCATTGCAGCCGGCTTTGTTTTTGATGTTTATTTGAGTAGGTATTGTATGAAAACCATAAGTCAACGTAGCTTTACACACACACACACACACACACACACACACACACACACACACACACACACACACACACACACACACACACACACACACACACACACACACACACACACACACACACATTTTGTACTAAAGGTAAATCCAAAATAGTGATGTCACTGTCTAAGCAGAGGGATTTGTGCAACCCTATGGAATATAGTCCACACATGACAAATGGGGTAATAATCAATATTTCAGAATAATTCAAACTCAGATATTGGTGTGTGATATCTGAGTTTTAATTATTTGGCTACAAATCTCACCTCATCATTCCTCCCAGTGATTATTTCCAGGATAAACTGAGATGCCCCCAAGCTGGCTTCTTAAAACTGACTAAATATTTAAAAAGAGCCAAAAGAGCCGTTCTTTTGAACGGCTCTTTGAAAGGAACGGATCGCGAAGATCCGGATCCCCTCAAAGAGCCATAAATCCCATCACTAGTATATGGAGACACTTGTAAACATAGAAACCTAATAATTCAATGATATGGTTCTGGTATGACCAGAAAAAAACAATAAAACCTATTACAAATTAGGCATTTCTTGCATCAAGTGGGCACATAATTACTAAATCATACTAATTATAATGATTTATACTGTTTTTACACATTGCGCAGACAGTCCTCTATAAAATGCATCACACAGCGAGCGTCAAATTGCACTTTATATGCCCTGCTTGAATGGCAAAGGTAAATAAAAGATTATGAAATTAACATATGCATCTATATGCAGACACTAGTTTGAAATATAGAAACCTAATGATTCAGTGATGTGAAAAATTGTCCCAAAATTAAATGTTAGTTCTTTTTTTAACTCTCAATCTGGTACATTTTTTGATATTCTGTCTCATGGTATTTTGACACAGTACCCATAACAACTCTTTATATTAATTCTCTGTATTTTTCATACTAAAGGCTTGTGCACACTGGTATGATTATCGCTCTCAGTTATCACTTACTTTAAACGCCTTGTGACTAAACAAAGTGCGTCAATGTCAGTTTGCACACCAATGGGCTAAATTGCAGGCGTAAGTGTTATTTATTTTTAAGAACGCCTCGGCTTTTTTTTTGTTTTTGTTTTACACACCATGTTAAAAACTAGCCAACCAATGAGATTTGTGGTTTTGTACACATGCCTGGAGCTGCTGAAGTTACAGTAAAACACAACTTGGTGGCGCTCAAGCACAAAACGACAAAGAGGAAGTAGACGAATGAAGATGAAGCTGCTGGTCTCCTTGGTGTACGAACACAGAAGGCTTTATGACATGACTGTGACTACAAAAATCTTGCCGAGAGGGAGTTGTTATGAAATGGAATTGGAGATCAAATAGGATTCTGTGTGTACTAGGGTATTTCTGTTTTTCATTAAGCTCCATCTAATGTCAGAGAGTGAATTTGCATGTTCACTAGTGTAACCTGGTTGAAATAATGTTTTTTAGTATAAGATGTACTAGTTTGAATAATTAATTTCATAGTTTAATAAATAGTTTAAGGTTAAAAAAAAGTTAAAATTCATTGACCAGCAAAGAAATGTTGATTCTGCTCAATGAGAGAAATACATATGGTGTAATGTTCATTTACGGTATACAGCATTTAAAATGTTAAATGTTTGTTGGGTAATAATATATGTGAAAATGTTTAAAAGATGCCTGTGAAAATAGTAAGAAAGAGTAACACTAAATTTTTCGTACATTTATTTTATTTCTGAAAGTTTTGTATATGGGCCAATCACTGGAGAGGTCTTATACAAGACATTAGGGTAACACTTTAGAATACTGTTTCTTACTTACTACATAACTAATAAGGATTTATTGAAGAACTAACAAGTGATTATTCATTAACACTTAACTCACTACTGTTAACTACTAAGGAAGATGTGTTAACTAATCAGTATGTAATATAATTTTATGATTATGTTAAGTAACAGTAAGCTAATCAATAACTAATGTATTCTGTCCTCCTGAAGAACTACTATTAATTATCTACTAGTTAGGGTTCAAGAAAAATAACTATAAAGTAACTACTACTGAACAGTTTTAAACATTTATATTGAATTGTGACCCTTTCATATAAATGTTATTAGCAATAGTAGTATTAGTATGAAAATGCAATCTTAATAAATGCAATACATTATATAGAGGTTTTGCCTATGTAGTAAATTGTTTTGTGAGTGTGTTTTGTAAGAAATCAGCTTCCAATAGGAATACCATGACTCCAGTGCCTTGCGATAACTTACCTTAGTTTTTATATTTTATATACAGTACTGTATGTGTGCCTCCTCAGCATATACCACATTATCATTAATTAAATTTCTGTATGTAAGGCAAAGCCTGAGGAAAAGTGAAAATACATGGCAGGTATCCAATTTGTAATTAATAAAGAATTATCAAATCATTCTGCAGGACTTATTTTGAACCTGAAACATTAGGCCTATTCTAAAGTGAAAATATTGGGAACCCATTAATAATTAATAAAGAATTATCAGATAATTCCTGAAGAATTACTTAGAATCTGAAACAGTATTCTAAAGTGAAAACATAGGCACCCATTAATAATTAATAATTAATTATCAAATAATTCTGCAGGATTTATTTTGAACCTGAAACATTAAGCCTATTCTAAAGTGAAAATGTTGGGAACCCATTAGTAATTAATAAAGAATTATCAGATAATTCCTGAAGAATTACTTAGAATCTGAAACAGTATTCTAAAGTGAAAACATAGGGAACCCATTAGTAATTAATAAAGAATTATCAGATAATTTTGCAGGACTTACAGAATTCTAAAGTGAACCTATTAGTAAATAATAATAAACTACATCATTTTGACAAAAAAAACTATAAAAGTAATCATAAACTTTGTCAAATACTCTCATCTTTTTATTTCAGATGAGAACATTTCTTAATACAGCATATTTTATTCCATTTTAACATGTATACTGCCCACATTTTAACTAATTTAACAAACATTTCATAATCAAAAGTTAAACATTTAGAAGCAAACAAAATCCATATTTCATTTCCATTATAGGCTAATAAGTGGGCTGTAACAAAGTTGCTACTGTAGTAGTACTTTGTGCTTGTCCTTTTACTCAAGTAATTTTGAAAATGAATAGGCCTACTTATAATTTTACTGGAGTAATATTTTATTGGGGTAACTGTACTTTTACTCGAGTACTTGATATGTGGGACACATCTTGATTATTATAGTGATTTTTTGCGTATAACTGTTCAGTAGTAGTTATTTCATAGTTATTTTTTCTTGAACCTTAACTAGTAGATAATTAATAGTAATTCTTCAGGAGGTATTGCAGAATATATTAGTTACTGATTAGCTAACTGTTACTTAACACAATCATAAAATAATATTACATACTGATTAGTTAACACATCTTTCTTAGTAGTTAACAGTAGTGAGTTAAGTGTTAATGAATAATCACCTGTTAGTTCTTCAATAAATCCTTATTAGTTATGTAGTAAGTAAGAAACAGTATTCTAAAGTGTTACCGACATTAGTGGTGATAGTTCTGTTTGTTTGAGTGATAAACTCATTCGTTACGACAGACATAAGTTTAAAATATAGCTGCAAGCAGCAATTACGGGAACAAGCACTCCAGCGGCAAATTTAGGAGCTAAGCATGACATGAAGGACCACACTAAATGCAACAGTGAGCAATTACGGCAATTTTAGGATAATTGTAATTGAAATGGCTGAAAAATCATAAATACAACCACTAGTAATAAGATTAAATGGCCTATCACTTTTGACCAACAGGTGGCGCTGTAATTAAATCATTTTGCTGTGTTCTGTGTGTGATGACAATAACACACAAAAAGTTTAGTGTCAATATTCTAAAGCATTGCAGAGATACAGCCTGAAGTGTCATTTTGGCATGATGCCTCAAATTCGTCACGGTGGTATACGAAAACGGTTTTATCTATCGACACAAAATCCATAACAATTTGTCAGCAGAGTCTAAAGATCATCTGATTCAATTTTGGTGAAAATCGGACTAACGGTTGATGAGGAGTTCGAAAAAGTAGGTTTTCAACATAAATCAAAATGGCGGACAGGAAGTTAGGCTTAATCTGGCATATTTGGTATCTATGTTGTCGGCATAAGCCATGGAATATTTTGAGACCAGTTTCATTGCAATAGGCTAATGCATTAAAAAGTTATTAGCATTTTTATAAGTGTAATTATTCAGGGTTAATGAATGGTTTATTACTCTTGACCAATAGGTGGCGCTGTTACCAAATGTATGTGGCATGGTCAGTGTGAGGTGACGATGACAAATACAAAGTTTGGTGCAAATATGTCAAAGCTTTGCAGGGATACAGCCTCAAATTAATTTTGGCACCCTTCCAGAAAATTCGTTGATGCGCTAAATGAAAACCGTTTCATATATCGACACGAAATCCATAACTATTTTCCAGCATGGTCTGAAGATGATCCACATCAAATTTGGTGAAAATCGGACCAATGGTCTAGGAGGAGTTCGAAAAAGTAGGTTTTCAACATTAATCAAAATGGCGGACAGGAAGTATGGCCAATTTTCACATAATTGGTATCGATGCTCTCGGCATGACCCTCAGAATATAGGGAGACCATTTTCATTTCAATAGTCTAATTTATTCAAAAGTTATTAGCATTTTTGTGATATTTCATTATAACTCTTGACCAAACTTTTTGAGTACGTTCAGGGCATGGAGCCAAATATTTTTGTAATTATTTTCATAACGATACGATGCTGCGTTCAAAAAATACAGCATTTTAAAACATAATTCAAAATGGCCGACGCCTAAAATGGAAAATTGGATATCATACGCTTCGACATGACTCACTGAAATTAAAGATGACAGTTGTGTGGTTTTCGGCCAAACCATTCAGAAGTTATAAGCCAAAATATGCATTTTTCATATCTCCTGACCACTAGGTGGCGCTGTGTCGAAACACTGCAGGTAGTCTCAGGTCATGGTTATTATAACACACACCAAGTTTGGTCTCAAATACACCAAACTTTCGCCGAGATATAGCCTCACATGCATTTTTGAGTGATTTTCGTCAAATTTGTTCACGTGTCAATCGAGAATGGTTGGACGAATCAACTTGAATTCCATAACTTTTTGCCAGCATGGTCTGAAGATGATCTGAGCCAATTTTCGTAAAAATCGAAAAATTTAAAATAGCGAAAAAAGTAGCGATTTTTGAATTTTGGGTTTAATTCGACTTGTCATGAGCCAAGGATTCAGAGTAAAAAAGAATTAAAATTTTTTGGCTTACGGTTCAAAAGTTATTAGCATAGAAATATTGAAATTTTGGACAGGTGGTGGCACTAGAGAGTTGGAGTTAGAGACTTCAAATTTGCTATAGTTAATGTTGGGACTGTCCTCTATCAGTGTGGCAAATTATAGAACTTTCCCGCAATCGGTTCTATGGGCTACCATAGACTTGTGGCGGAAGAAAAAGGTAGACTAATAATAAGAAGAATCCTAACAGATACAATAGGTGCCTACGCACCTTCGGTGCTTGGCCCCTAATTAGCAGCTGATTTAGTGGTTAGTGTTTTGCATGGACTGTGCTGATAGGCTAGCGGCCAGCAACCTTAATTAGTTAAGCCTGTGTAAAAATATGAGAGCGACGATGATCAAAGACTTTCCCGGAGCCGGATAGCGTTGTCGAGTGATGAACTTTGCTGAGATCGTCAACCGTGTGAACCTTCTCTTCAACCATCTTCTCATCATCACGAATCCTGTCCTCCCGTCTTCTGCTGCTGACGCCGTTGATCCGAAACACGTGAGATTACATTCACATTGAAGAAAGGTACAATTTGTTTGTTTGGCCTGCATGGTGAAACAGCCATTGGGTTTAAGGCTACAACATACCCGAGCTACATTCAGGCCTGCATCATTTGAACACTTGAAGGGTATTTCATTTTAAGGCTATTTTATTTTCTTGGGCCCTTATGTGTTTAATGTGAATTTAAATGCATCTGTGATGTGAAAAGTGAGTCTGACCAGACATATTTAATTTCTGACATTCTTTTCTAAGTAAATCTGTTATATACTTTTTAAAACCTGATATTTTAAGTTAATTAAGAAAAATAGTAAAATTTGGGTTAAATATGAAGTTGTTTATAGGAGAAGAGTAATTCCAAGACTTAATTTCCTGTTAAAGTGTGAATATTACTGCTTAAATTGTGTTCATTTAATAAGCTAGTAATCACACACACACACACACACACACACAAGTTAGATACTCATACATTTATTTGTGAAACCTCACTTATTTGATTTGAAAGATATTTAAAGAACTCAGGATAGCCACCTCTCATCATAGTTTACCACGCTAGAGAGGCGCTACTTAAAATGGAGGCACCGCTGGGATAATTAGTGTGGGTTTCTTGTTTTGTTTTTTATTTTTTACATTTTACATTGAAATTAGCATTTTTAAGCTTTAAATTGTGCTAATTGATAAGCTAAGATGGAATGTATGAAAGAGTTAGTATCAGAATTAAAAGGATGGTGCCTTTGCAAGGCATTAGACGAGGCTCATGCAGTCCTGGTGCTCATTCAAGAAGATGTAGACACACATACAATAGAAACGACAATGCAAACTGTGAAGTGTTTGGGACGTGTGCGAGTCAGAGGCCAAACTTTCAACAGTCAACTAAACCAATACCTGGTCTTGTGTGAATGTAAGGAAGTAGTAAAAAGCGAAATTGTTCCTGTTGAAGTGTTTCCTGTTGATGGTGGAGGGCCGTGGCCTGTTATCATAGCAGATGCAGCTACCCCAGCCAGTACACATGCTGGTATGTCCAAAACGCAACAAGTTCCAGGTAAACATGTTGAAGACCTTCGCACATTGTTCCCTGAAAATGAAGCTGCTGCCAAGTCAACAGAGGCCATCCTGCGAGCTCTAAGTGATTTACTAGACAAGACGTCCAAGTCCTCCAGTGAGCATGGAAGCTATCGCCACATACGAACTTTCTCTGGATTGTTGCCCACCCCTGCTGGAGAAGAGCAGTTCGACCACTGGTTGGGTCAAGCACGGCTCATGGTGGAAGAGTGTGAGTGCTCTCACAAAGAAAAGAGGCGGAGATTAATGGAAAGTCTCAGAGGCCCGGCGCTTGACATAGTAAAAGCAGCACGAGCTAGTGATCCTGATGTGGGCCCTGAAGACTGCTTAGAGGCCCTGGAGCATGCTTTTGGTACAGCAGAGTCAGGAGAAGAGTTGTATTTTGCATTTTGTTTACTGCAACAACAACCAGGTGAGAAGCTGTCTGACTTCCTCAAACGTCTAGAACAGTCGTTGAATAGGGTGGTGCAGAGAGATGGAAGCCTTAAAGCCTTGGTTGCTGCTATCGTGACTAAGCCCGCCCATGACACTTCAATAAGCAGTGAGAAAATTCCTCCAAATGTAGTGTGCAATGAGTGCAGTTCTGACGGTGAGGTGGCAGCTTTGAAAAAACAAATGAAGCGCTTGCAACAGAAAGTACCAAATAAAGTAACTGAACCTCAAGCCATTGCAGCTGTGAATGCGTCAAAACCAGTAGCCAGTTCCCCACAACGATCATTCAAAGTATCAGAGGAACACTTCTGGTATTGATGTGGAGAGAATGGGCATTTCGCAAGGAAGTGGCAAAGCCCAGAAAACCAGGCTAAAGTTATCAAGAGACTTATCCAAGCTCTGAAGCTGTCCAAGAACAACCAGCCATCAAGTGATGCCACCGCTAATGCAGTTAACTGTTCTGTTGAGAAAAGTACAGCTGACATGCCTGAGGGTGTGGCTATTCCTGAAGGGTTAGTTGGGCTGGCTAGCCTGGTGCCGCTGAAGGTTAATGGACAACCTTGCACTGCTTTGTTGGATAGTGGCTCTCAGGTGACGATCATTTTTGAACACTGGTACCTGAAGCATTTGTCTGATATCCCCATTCAGCACGTATCTGGTCTTTCACTGTGGGGTTTAAGTGAGTCTGGAGCTAGCTACCCTTACTGTGGCTATGTGGTAGTTGATGTGGAGTATCCAGCTGAGGTGTTAGGAACCAGTCAGACTGTAACTGTCCTAGCTCTCATATGTCCTAACCCTAGGACTGAAGATAAGACATCTGTCATTGTGGGAACCAATGCAAGTGAGTCTGGAGATAGCTACCCTTACCGTGGCTACGTGGTAGTTGATGTGGAGTATCCAGCTGAGGTGTTAGGAACCAGTCAGACTGTAACTGTCCTAGCTCTCATATGTCCTAACCCTAGGACTGAAGATAAGACATCTGTCATTGTGGGAACCAATGCAAGCCATGTTAGACGTTTGGTGAATCAATGCAAAGATAATGGCAGATCAACCTGCTCTAAAGGTTGTTGTGGTTCCAGTCCAAGAGGAGGAGGCTGGCTATGTCCTATGGATGGGTCCAGGCCCCTTGGTCTTACCCCCAGATGGTGACACTCAGGTTGTGTGCAAAGTTGAGCTGAATAAACCTGTTGCTCAAGAAATCATGATGATAGATTCCTCACCAACAGCTGCCTTACCTGCTGATGTGATTTTTCATCCCATGGTTGTTCCTAGTGGGGCATTGGATGTCAACAGTTTGAGAATATTGCTAAAAAATGACTCTTCAAGAGAAACTTCCATACCTGTGGGAACAGTGATTGGATGTGTGTATCAAATTGATTCAGTTGCGCCGATTCCCCCTAAGGAGACTGCTTCCTCTGACTTTGATGAGAGCATGAACAACGTTGGAGACTCTCCTATCTCAGAACAATGGAAGAACAGATTATGCAAGAAACTGGTTTAGAAGTCTCATGTACTCTCAATGCACGAGTGGGACGTGGGATTAGCAAGAGGAGTGGAGCACAGAATTTGTTTCTCTGATTCTCGGCCTTTCCATCAACGATCACGCCGGCTAGCGCCTGCAGATATTGAAGATGTGAGAAAGCATTTACAAGAACTGCTGCAGGCAGGGATCGTAACAGAGTCACGAAGCCCCTATGCATCCCCTATAGTTGTAGTCAGAAAGACTGGGGCTATTAGGATGTGCATAGATTACCAAATGTTGAATAGCCGCACCATACCAGATAGGTACACAACACCATGCATTGAAGATGCGCTGAATGCATTGACAGGGAGTCAGTGGTTTTCTGTACTGGATTTGCGCTCCGGCTACTACCAGATAGCTATGTCCGAAGAAGACAAAGAGAAGACGGCATTCATTTGCCCGCTAGGGTTTTTCCAATTTGAACGAATGCCTCAAGGAATTACTGGGGCACCAGCCACATTTCAAAGGTTAATGGAAAAGGCAGTCGGTGACATGAACCTCTTACAAGTGCTGGTGTACCTGGACGATGTGATAGTGTTTGGAAAAACTCTGGAGGAACATAAAGAGGTCCTAGATCGTCTCGGTGAACTTGGGCTGAAACTCTCAGTGGACAAGTGCCAGATATGTCTGCCAAGGGTGAAGTATCTGGGGCATATCGTGTCTGCAGATGGAGTTGCCCCAGATCCAAACAAGATTGAGGCCGTCAATGCATGGCCTGTGCCAACAAACCTGAAGACGTTACAATCATTCCTAGGATTTTGTGGTTATTATCGCAGATTCATTCAGAACTATTCTGAAATTGTTAGACCGTTGACTGAACTCACAAAGGGATATGCTCCAACTCAGAAGAGAAAGAAGTATGCCCAAGATGTGAACAAAGTTTACTTGAAAGAATCTGAGCCATTCGGGAAAAGATGGGACCAATCCTGCACAGATGCATTTCATCACATAATTCACTGTCTGACACATGCACCTGTCCTAGCATTTGCCAATCCACAACAGTCATACATCCTGCATGTGGATGCCAGCTTGAAGGGTCTTGGTGCTGTTCTTTACCAAGAACATCCTGAAGGTCTGAGACCAGTGGCCTTTGCAAGCAGAAAAGTCAGCTCTGCTGAGAGAAATTACCCCATATATCAGCTGGAATTTTTGTCACTCAAGTGGGCAGTAGTCGACAAATTCCACGACTATTTGTATGGGGCAAGATTCACTGTACGTACTGACAACAACCCTCTTACGTACGTGCTGACCACAGCCAAGCTCAATGTGGTGGGGCATCGATGGCTAGCTGCTTTATTGACGTATGAGTTTGATGTGCAGTATCGCCCAGGCTGCCACAACATTGATGCTGACCTGTTGTCAAGGAACATGCCAGAGGAGGACGACAATGGCTGGGTGACTGTACCTCAGACTGGTGTGAAAACCATCTGCCAGAGAATCTGCATCTCAGAGAATGCAAGCAGTACGCCAGTCTGTGCTGCTCAACTTGGAGCATCTCCCCACTGTGTTCCTGACCTATATCTGAGGAGTCTGAGGAGGAGGAGTGTGATGCAAAAGTAGCTCCGGAAGAGACAAGTGAAGCTGGATCAGAGTCTGAAGTAGAGGTATCTGAGGTCCAGGAGGACAAAAGGCAGCCCAGCTCTGAGCCTAGACCTAAGAGACTTGTTAAACCAGCTATCAGACTTACCTATGATGAGCCTGGTAAATCCAGAGATGAGCCTTTGACCATAGAATACAGAGGGATAGTCATTAAAATAGGAAAGCACTATACACATTAGTTATTATGCCCTTAGGACTCCTTTATTAGTGTCTTTATTAGTGTCTGGTGAGGACACACAGACATTTAAAAGGGGGAGGGTGTAACCCGGTTGAAATAATGTTCTTTAGTATAAGATGTACTAGTTTAAATAATTAATTTCATAGTTTAATAAATAGTTTAAGGTTAAAAAAGTTAAAATCATTGACCAGCAAAGAAATGTTGATTCTGCTCAATGAAATAAATACATATGGTGTATTGTTCATTTACGGTATACAGCATTTAAAATGTTAAATATTTGTTGGGTAATAATATATGTGAAAATGTTTAAAAGATGCCTGTGAAAATAGTAAGAAAGAGTAACACAAATTTTTTGTAAATTTATTTTATTTCTGAAAGTTTTGTGTATGAGCCAATCACTGGAGAGGTCAAGGGTAAGAAGGAAGTGAGAGACAGACGTGAGTGAGACAGACGTCAGTGGGACGAACGTGAGTGAGTTTGTGTCGAGGAAAAAGACGGTTACTGTTAATGTAATGCACCTGAAAATGAAAGTGTTCAACACGAACACTTATACAAGACATTAGTGGTGGTAGTTCTTTTTGTTTGAGTGATAAACTCATTTGTTACGGCAGACAAAAGTTTAAATTAGCCACTGATTTAGTGGTTAGTGTTTTGCATCGACTGTGCTGATAAGCTAGCGGCCTGCGACCTTAATTAGTTAAGCCTGTGTGAAAATATGAGACCGACGATTAACAAAGACTTTCCTGGAGCCAGATAGCGTTGTTGAGTGATGGACTTTGCTGAGATCGTCAACCGTGTGAACCTTCTCTTCAACCGTCTTCTCATCATCACGAATCCTCTCCTCCCGTCTTCTGCTGCTGACGCCGTTGATCCGAAGCACGTGAGATTACATTCACATTGAAGAAAGGTACAATTTGTTTGTTGGGCCTGCATGGTGAAACAGCCGTTGGGTTTAAGGCTACAATGTACCCGAGCTACATTCAGGCCTGCATCATTTGAAAACTTGAAGGGGATTTCATTTTAAGATAGGTTTTTGCCGGCTATTTTATTTTCTTGGGCCCTTATGTGTTTAAGGCGAGACACTGCAGGTGAATAGGGCAAAACAAATAACTAATAGTTATCACCTTACTTACCCTATTGATTGATTACATTGATTATTGCAAACATTTTTTGTATTACAAGTTTTCAAAAATGTTATGTTTAAATATGCAAATGAGGCATTATTTAATGAAATATGTGCTAATTTGCATAAATGTCTAGTACAAAAATCTGAACACTAGATGAAGTCAGTTTTTTGACATATTAGAGTCAAATGTTTTTACAGAGGGAATTGTGGTTATCTTTTTTTGTCAGTCCATAATTCAGAAAATACTTTGAACAGCCAGAAAACAATATATTTTCACAATTTTGGGGGAATAAAATGTTGTATATAATCAAGGAAAATATATATGAACAAAACCCTCTGTAAAAACCTTCAGAATATAGACAGGAATAAAAATGTCAAGTTTGGTGTGTGTAAGTGCTACTGAAGTGGAGATTTATGGCTCAGTGTTGAAGAAAAAACACATTTTGAGAAAACGGCCTTTAAAAATATGTATTGTAATTGAAATCTATTGACACAAACAGATAAAGTGCTATAAAAGAAACACTTAACAGTGTCTTTTGGATGTTTTCCTTCCACTAGTTTGAAAAAGCACTTTATGAAAAACCAAAAAGCCCAAAATCTCAAAATTGACAGGTGCTTGAAAAAACAGTGTTTTTGCCTGCAGTGTCTCACCTTAATGTGAATTTAAATGCATCTGTGATGTGAAAAGTGAGTCTGACCAGACATATTTAATTTCTGACATTCTTTTCTAAGTAAATCTGTTATATATATTTTAAAACCTTTGTGGTTACTGACTCTTTTGATATTTTAAGTTAATTAAGAAAAATAGTAAAATTTGGGTTAAATTTGAAATTGTTTATAGGAGAAGAGTAATTCCAAGACTTTTAATTTCCTGTTAAAGTGTGAATATTACTGCTTAAATTGTGATTTAAAGGGGAATAGTATTTCATTTAATAAGCTAGTAATCACACACACACACACACACACACACACACACACACACACAAGTTAGATACTCATACATTTATTTGTGAAACCTCACTTATTTGATTTGAAAGATATTTAAAGAACTCAGGATAGCCACCTCTCATCATAGTTTACCATGCTAGAGAGGCGCTACACTTGGCTCATCGCCGGTGAAAATCGCTTGGGTATGTACGCACAAGACGCGTCGAAAAATGCTAGCGATAAGTGCGTGACAATCGTCTTGGTGTACACAAGGCTTAAAGCAGTGGAAAAAAGCCAAACTGTGAATAAGAATGAACTGTGTATGACTGAAAGATTGCTGTTCTGCCTACTGTTCAGCCAGAAGAGAACATGACTGAAGTCTGCCACTGGTGCGTCTGCCTTGAGAACTAATGCTTGTTATTAAATGTGTTTCTCTCCTCTGACAACTTTCCTCCTCTGTAAGGCAGAATGAGTTTTGAAATTGGAAACGGTGCTGTGTATGGCTCTGTTGAAATCCTGGATTTATATCATTTTGTGCACGGCGATGCAGGATTGGCGCAATAACATTGTGTTTTGGGATTATGTTGGTATTGGGATTTCTTCCTTATAGGATTTGCCAACATCTGTTCCAGTGTGCCCACTTAAATTTAGGAAAACAGCAGCCTGTGAATAATAATTAAAAAAATGCCACCATTGTGTTTGAATGTGTGTTTTTTTAACAAAGAAAAATAGTGTGTATGTGTTTACAACAGTATGAAATAGAGATTCCATGTGTGCACGCGCGCATGCGTGTGTGTGTGTGTCTGTGCGAGCGCGCAAATACCCTCCCCTGAACCACAGGGAAAAATGGGTGGATTAACCTAAATGGAAATTCTCTGTTCTGTGTGGCTCTCAAGGCTCTGCCTGCGTACAGGGGCCCTTATCTAAAGCAGGTTTTAGAGGGAGTAGATTCTTTTATTACAGCCTTATTTCTGTCTCGCTATCGTTATTACATAAATTCATACGTCAGAACAGGTCTTTTCAACTCTGTGTGTCTCGTGGGGTACAGGGATGACAGCAACACTTTGAGAGAGCCTCAGGAGTGGATTATTATTTTACAGAGTATTGTACAAGCTGAGGGAGCTTTTTAAAGATGCTCAACAGGGAGTAGAGTGGTCATGCTTGGAAGTTTAGACCCAATTTAAATGAGCTTTAATGGAAGGAAGTTTCTGCGGCTCTGTTGTTGTTGGTCCTCATTGATGTGTGTGCATGAGTCTTTGTTTTCTCTTTAAATCACTTAAGGCAATAATTGATTTTTCTTTTTTAAACTATTAATAATGATTCTTAATAAATGTGGACTGAAATCTGATTAGCACTTTTTTTTAGATTTGTTATTATTTGTTAGTTAAAAGTCAATAAATTTGTTCAGAAATACATAAAAATGTAATTCATACATAAATTAAATCAGGCCAAGAAAGTAATGTAATGCAACCAGCATGCAAAAACATGAAACATGTGAAATGTAAAAAAAACAAAAAAACAAAAAAACATTTTAATATAGATTTGTAAATAATGATTATGATATCTGTGAATGGAATGAATGGATACAAGATTAAGATTTGTATACTATGTGGTAATGTAAGTTTTTATTTGATGTATATATTTTATGTATACATTAAATATCACATGGTTATTTATTCAACCTATGAGGCATTTTATGTAACTGTTCTTTTTGTATTATGAAAAATGTTTTACAGAACCATATGAAACAAAAGTGAATGCAAATACTTTCAAAGAACTTGCTACGTTTTAAATTACATTTTTTCTTCAACACTTTTATTTGTCATTCTCCTTAAATCGCAAAATTAAGTTTTAATATGATTTGTTTTTTGATATATATATAGTCCAGGTTGACTCATACTGATATTTGGCCATTCGTATTAATATTAAACTTACGTGGAATGTTCAAGTTGGAAATGTCTTTATTAGGGTCCAACAATGATTGTATTTTCTTCGTAGGTTGAGGGTATTTGTGTTTACCAGAAAATGTTGCTTCTCTTTAATCATGCTGGATTTGAGAGCTTTTGTCGATATGACATCTCAGACTGGTTTGGCAATCTTAGTGTACATTTGAAAGCCCAGATTACACGGCTAACACATGGAAAGCCATGAAAATTATGGGAGTTGGCAGTATCCCAGACTACAGGCTCTTTTTGAAGAAATAGTTATTAGACAGGCTCAAAATATTATTTCAGATCCTACTCGTGTCCTTCACTTCGAGTACCCATGTCTTCCCTCGGGAAGACGCTTCAGTGTTCCTTAGTGTAGGCTTAACCGTTTTAAAGGGATAGTTCAACCAAAAATGAAAATTTGATGTTTATCTGCTTACCCCTAGGATATCCAAGATGTAGATGACTTTGTTTCTTCAGTAGAACTCAAACAGAGATTTGTCCAAAAACATACAAAAAAATAAATAAAAATTAAACACTGTGGCTCGTGACAATACATTGTACAACACACTCAGGACAGACAGTTCAGACATTGCTGTGAAAATCAGAGGTAAAAAACAATATAAATACTGTTCAGTTTCTTGCATAGACTGATCGTTTTGTGTCTTTACACATCAATGTATCGTCAAGAGCCGCAGTGTTTAATTTGGTTTTGTTCGTGTTTTTGGACTCCCAAAGCTGTGATTCCCATTCATTTACAGTATATGACTTATAGACTGCAATGGTTTGAGTTCAAAATCTCTGTTTGTGTTCTACTGAAGAAAAAAAGTAACCTAAATCTTGTCCCATTGTCCATTAAAGCATTAAATGACAAGTTAGTAGAGGTCAACAATTATAATATATGTTTTTTTTCTCTCTCTCTCTTCCACCCCATCTGGTGTGTACAACTATATATGAACATGATGATTAAAGGTGTGTTGCACAATAGGCAGGGTGCAGTTTAATTGTTCACTGTATATTGTGGGTAGGACAGAGACGGGTCGCTGTATGTACTTTTATACACAGGCCTGCTAAGCAATGTAACTTGCATGATGTCCCCAATGCGGGGGTCCTCTCATAACCCCCGGGCGGGTAAAGAAATTTTACTTTCTTTGAGGGGCGGGATCGGGCAGGGCAAATGATTTCATAAAAGCGGGACCCGCGGTTTAGAAAAAGCCTGACCCGTGCATCACTACCATGCACACATGAAGATGAAGGATTACAGTCTTTATTAAATCCACACAGGTTAATCCAGAGAGGGAAGGCTGGTGACACATACACAATGTTAACTTAGACCCGAAAAACTCAATCTGCACAGACACCAATTCTGTCTAAACGAACATAACTGTGACAGATTGCCCCCTTCCATCTCCCCCCTCCAGGAAGGTGTGACCTTGAGCCACAGAGAAGGAAGGATCAGGAGACGGTGGAGGGATGGCAAAAAGGTAATGCATAGGGCTGGCACAGACAAGAGGAGATTTATGAAGTGGTCAGGAGGAGGATGACCAACGGAGTTCTGGGTGGAACCGATGGAGGGAGGAGCCCAGAATAGGAGTAAATGGGAGATGCTCCAGAGCCTAGGAAGATGGCCCATGGTGGAGCCAACAGGTGGGAGGAGCCATGGTGAAGGAAGGGCTGGCGACTCAGGGAGCTGACCAGTGGTGGCGGAGCAGGTGATTGTGGAGCCTGAGGCAGAGATGGAGGGCCGATGAGCCAGGGTGATGGGGAGAATCTGGAGGGCCAAGGTGAAGCAGATTTCTCTGGTGACCGTGATGAAGGTGGGGATCCAGAAGTCTGCAGTGGAGCCGGAGCAGCAGAGGACCCAGATGGATCCGGAGAGAAGGAGGAGCCTGACAGAGCCAAAGGGGCAGATAGACGAGGCACAGCCAGAGGAGTGGAATCCCCAGGCAATGGCTGGTCAACTACTGACTAAGGTAGAGCTGGAGGGACAAGGGAGCCCGGCGTTGCTGGTGGACTAATGAGCCATGGTAGAGAGGAGGGAGCTATGTGCCATGGTGGAGCTGCAGTGGCTGGAGGCGGAGACAAGGGACCCTCCAGCCACGATGACGATGGAGTCTGGCAAACCTGTAGTGATCCCACCGCACAGATGGTGGGCTGAGGGTGAGCAGAGGGGCTGCCACGATACACACATCACTTAGCCACTCCCAGTACCAGGAGTGCCAGTGACAGGGGAACAACCTTAGTCGTCATTATCATACACTCAGTTTCGGGCAGACAGACAGTTCAGGGCAGACCTTCAAACATGACCTCCGTGGTCATGACGGGACAGACAGATGATGGCAGAAGTGAAGTGAAGTGAAGTGAAAGAAGAAACTCAGAATAAAAATCATCTAAATCTCCCGAGTCCTGCCTTATCTCACCCTTAGCGGTGGTACAGTGGGTGGGGCATTCCTCCATGCCATCCCACTCCACTTTCTCATCCACCATCGCATGCATTATAGCCGGCTCTAACACCTGGTCAGACTTTGTCTCGGGGCGATCCTCAGCTCTGTCGCTCTCGTGGGCTCTAGCTGATGCTCCATGCAGTGGGGTGATGGCTGGCTGGGCTCTGGGTCCGGAGTGTACGGTAAGGGTTATGTGCTCTGCCTCGTTCCGTTTCTTGAGATGATTAGACCTTGGTTCCTTGGGCTCCATTCAGCCAGTGTGTATTTGTTTATACACTTCAAGCATCGCTTCCCTCAACATGAGGGGCCATTTGGGTGATTCTCATGGTAATTTAGCAGCGCTCCCCTTTTCCAAGAAGGGTTGCCTATGAGTGCACTACTCTCTTTCTGAACTCGGAGTTCTCCTCTCATGTGAGACTCAGTTGTTTCCCCAGAGCTCTCCAGTATTATTTCCACAGATCGAGTTGATGACTCTCAAACATGTTGTTTTTGAGATGCATCATTCCATCTATGAGCTGCTTTATCAGAGTGCCACTAGAACCCCTCCTTAGAACAGTATGTTTAAATCCATGCTATGGTAAGTGTGCACATGAAGTCTTTGCGCACTTTCTGAAATCCACAATGTGGTAAGTTTGCACCCTAGTATTCTGCGTTCTTTCTAAAATCCTATATGGCGAGAGCTTAGTATAGAATGCTAGGTTCTTAGCCGTATCCCTTTAAAGGAATCTTTCTTGACTCCAAGCCTTCAGCTCTTCCCCCGGGCCGAGGCCCTAACAATTAAGTTGGGTATGTAGCTTAGCCCTTTGGCAGTAAGTGGTACTGTCACAGACAGGCATTTAATCGTCCCAGGGGCAACTCCCATGGAAATGGTAGAGTTAGTACTTAGTGTTCGCCATGATTCTGGCCTGTACTCCCCTCAGCATGGAAGCATGGGTATACTGTTTCCCATAGCAACCACTAGAGGACGCAGTTCAAAGTTCCCTTGAAAGGGAACGTCTGTTTATGAATGTAACCATGGTTCCCTGAGTAGGGAGCGAGACACTGCGTCCTCTAGCTCCCTGCCATGCTTCGGACGCAAGCTTCAGACGAAGAAGTGAATGACGTGTTCTCCCGATGCCTATTTATAGTCGCGCCGGTAGTGACGTCAGAGGCTGTCGCTGGCCAACTCATTGGTGTTTTTTCAATGTATGCTTCAGACACAGGTCACGACCAGGTGTTCCCCATAGCAACCCCTAGAGGACGCAGTTCGAAGTTCCCTACTCAGGGAACCATGGTTACATTCATAACCTGAAGCCGAGTTCAGACTGCATGATTTTCAAAGTAGTCGGGCACTGTTCTTTACACACTGCATGACTATCTTGGCCAGCATTCAGTCACTGCTGTGTTCACACTGCACGATGGATCGGCGACAGAAGGTTTAAAACTGCGTGACTTTACAATAGGAAGAATCGCTGACAACTCTGTCTGGCATGCAAACTACGTTTCACAACCAAACACGCGCGAGATATGACAAGAAAACAACACAATATCATGCGTCCAAGACTGGAGTTCTCTAGTGAGACTGGGATTATTATTAAAAATGGTAGCCCGCAAGACGCTTGCCGTAAGAATTACCTGTGCGCTGATTTGCAGCGAAAACAAGAAAAAGAAAAGAATATTACGGAGGAAATGGTTGGGGAGACACGAGGAACAAGGATTGTGTGTTCTTACATCATGCTTGTTGGTCTATAACTCCTCCCCGAACTCCCCGCTGCTCTGTATCTTGCTCTCTCATTGGCTTTCGGTCATCGCCGATGTACAGTAGTTTTTCTGTCAGAACACTTTTCACAAAGCATGATTTTGAATCGCCGACAGGTCCAGATATTTAGCATGCCAAATATCTCATGGGCATCGGCGACTTGTCGGCGATTCTCTTAGATCGCATCTTTGCTCATTCACACTGCGTGATTGTCACGCGCGTGAACGAGCACCGATTTGCCTGTGATTTCGGACATTTGTCAGCGATTTCTCAAAACCTGTCGGCGAGCCAAAAACTGGGCTAAAATCGTGCAGTCTGAACGCGGCTTGAGGCGTTTTTCATATCCAACTGACAAATTGTTTATTTTTAGGTTTAATAATATATCTGATATTTTTTTTTATGTTATACATGGATTTCTCGGCGACGTCATCACTGCTTGCGCACGCAACCAAGAGGCAAAAGACCCGCGCTCTTCGTACCGGAGTAAATGGTTTAGGTGGTGGTGTTGTCGCTAGTCAAAATGCCAAGGAGTTGTTGCGTTGTCAATTGTACCAACCGAGCCAGTGCGGGGTGTCAGATGTTCAACGTGCCAGAGTATGTCCGGATTTTGATTCGTAAACAGTTGGACGTTTTACATAATGTTATATTAATAATATATTAATATGAAACACAAACAAACAGATCCAACTCTGAAATTGCAATTTATTATTGAGTCAACAAGAAAATTACAAACAATGCGAAATCTACGTTAATTAAAATGTTCTTTTACTGAACTCGGCATAACAGATAGCGGTTTTCTGCCTCTGGATGCGCGCGCATCCGGTATTGTTTGTATACAAGAAACCCATGTATACAATTATATACAATTATAAGAATGTTATTTTTAATGATATATAAGACAACAACGCTGATTAGAAATAAAATGTTCTCGCTGCTTAAGAAGTCAGTGTCTGTGCAAGTGTGCAGCCCTTGCTGAGATTCTGCAAGCACCAGCTAAACAACCGCTGTCCAAATTAATGGCACCCATGCCAGACTAAATAAAGACTCATTGATATTATAGCTCACACAGCCAAATGAATCCATAGATGTCATGACCGAGCTGAGGTGTCATTAGCTACGGTGCTAACAACAACAACAACAACAGTGCCTAGAGAATAAATCACCACTAGCTAATAAGCTAGAAAAAAAAAGATTTCTGCAAACATCTATTTTTGTTCTGTGATATTTTACATTGGTACAAATGGGAAACTCTAGCACTTTCCTACAATCTCAGAAAGCCTTTTTCAAAAGGTACTAATAGGGTGTAAAATTTAGTTACTAATAAGCACACTTTAGGTAATAATATGTAAACTTTAAGGAGCTAATTTGCACATTTTAAGGGTAAATAAATTACAAAATTAGATTTTATTTTGAGAGTACTGTAACATTTATAAGCCTTAATTTTATAGCTTTTATGTGGATGCTTTTTACAGCTAATATGTTCTGCAATAATTGTGTGATTTTCTGCATGGCTACCGGAGACACTGTCAGTGCTGTCTGTTAACGGATAGTCAGGCCATTAATGCGGCAAGATGCGGAGGTTAAATACACTCATCTATTCACCTGCCGTCCCCGGTTCTGTTCAGTTTTGACGAGCAGCGGTGCGAATAATTAGCTTGCACTAAATTAATTCTCTAAACAAACAATAGCAGACATTCCCCCCCCCACCCACAGGGAGAAATTAATACTAATATTGAAGTGTCTGTGTCAGAGAGAGATGTGAGTGTATGTGGTTAACCTTGTAGGGGTGTGTGTGTGAGAGAGAGAGTGAGAGTAAAAAAATACAGTTTTTTTCTGTGATGTTAAGTCTTTTTTATAATGATCCACATTTAGCACAGACATACAGCACACATACACATGCACACTCTATGCACTGTTCCTCTCATTAGCCACCCTTGACACAGTCAAGATTTATGTGCTCTGTTAAGGATGTTTTTAAGTTTAACTACTGGTCATGCAGAATATGTGCTTTATATGTGCTAATAAGCAGCCAATATGTTAATAATAGGCATGCTAATAAGCAACAAGTTAATAGTGAGAATTGGTCCCTATTCTAAAGTGTTACCAAATAAACCAGTGAGAATGTGAAAACGGTTTTAAGAGTTTATTTTCTAAATGTCTAAAAGGCCAAAAGTGACAATAGTTTTGAAACACACATATAATATTTTTTTTTTTTTACTGCAAACAACAGATATTTTACAATAATTTTGACTATTTTCTCCATTGTTGTCTTTAAAGTTTCAAGGATGGTCTCTAGGATGAAGTTCCTAACTGCAGGGATCTTTCAAAGTCATATCCTGTCCTGCTGATTCTGTATTAAAAATATTTAATATTACTGATAAATGGTTCCAAAGGATGTTTATACTGTTACTAAAATATGCAATTAATTAATTAAATAATCAATTTTATACAGTCAAAGTGTTATTTCTTTCTACAGTTGTTTTCTACTGGTTTTGTACTTTAAGATAGCATAACAATTTTATGGTTTAATCCCAAGTGTACTTGTGATTTTGGAGGACGGTTTAGTGTCATGAGGCACTTTACCATTCTGCCTATATTTTTACCATAACACATCATCTGAAAGGAGAAGAAATGAAGTATGATTAACAGCTTTGTGTGAGGAAATCTACTATTTATACTTCAATAGTTTCTTAGATTTAAATAATTTATTTAGTGGTTACTCTGCAGCATTTTGCACAAACATATTTACCTTCACAACTAAAAATGGAGGAGAAATTAGATTTAACTCACACATTTCTAATGTGTGTCTGTCAGCACTTGTATTTTTCTTTGGGGATGTCAGATAGCTGAAGAGGATCACAAAATAGCTACAAGGTAAATCATAAAGGCATACCTTTTTATCTTGGGTGAGGTGGACCTGCAGAGTTCTTCAGTATTATTTTCCCAAATCATTTTTATACCACTATATTTACACTGCATCATGTACTCCTTTTGCAGCAGTGTCTAAGCATCTCAATAAATGGAAGGGAGATATTCTCTGGGGATTTAGACTATTTCAAAATATCAGTTTGTTCCAGCACCTTTTTTGTTCCTGCCACTTCATTACACATTCCACTTGTGTTCTAGGCCTAAATGGAAAGCAAAAACACAAACCTAAAATCATTATTATTCAATTATTCCACCCAAAATGATTATATTCCATCACCCCTCTCTCTGTCTTTTCTTCCCCTGAGATGAAAACACTCACAGTACAAAATTTTGTTTAGCAATTTTAGTGGCTAATGCACAAATTCAATCTGAAATAAAATGATGTCATAAATCGATTGCCTCGCCTCTCTATATATTTTGCAGATTACACAGAAGGCCAGATTGAATCAGCCTATTGCATGCTTTTAATAAGCATAACATTCATATGAATCTAAATTTGAACATCAGAAAATAAAAAGCTTTCAGTGAGACCGGGGAGTATGAAGTTGGGCAAGACAGATCATCTGAAATGAAATGAAAGGAGGGAGGGAGAATGAAAACGGGAGAAAATGAGAGCTAACCGGGTGAGTGTTGCAGGGCACGGTACTGCACAGAAGTATGAAATATAGATTTCTAATCATTTTGAAGGCTGCGGTAAAATGAATGGGTGGAAAATACCTAATTTGGAAAATAAGTTTGCATTAAAGGAGAAGTTCTGGAGTGACAGACATGCCCTCCTCTCTCAATGCAATGGGAGTTTTAAAAACATTTTCAAGCATGAAATATTTAAACCTGAGTAAATTTACCTTGTCATTGATTTTCCAGAGTGTTCTTTCCTCTGAGCTCGAGGTTTGGGCTTCCTGGCAGTTGGAATCGTAAATTGTAAAAAGCTGCGCATTTCACCATCTTCATATGTCTAGTCTTTCTTCTATTGACAAGCTGCCAAACATGGCTGCCAAGACTGATGCAGTGTCACCTTGTAAGCAAATCACCTGCGCCACATATGTCACTCTTGTTAAATGGGGTTATTTTTTGTGTGTATGTAGGAGAGATGTCATATGACACTTTTTTTATTTTCTCAAATCAAACTTACTTTCTCTCTGCTGTGAAAATCTGTGGTGTATTTATGGCCCAAAGAGGCTTGTTAAAATAGTGGGGGTTCCTCTTGCATTCATTTGAAATCGCTTTGTTCGGAACACTCCCCCTCATCGCTGTAAACGTGGGCAAAAGACAGGTTGTCAAAACATGTCAGATTCACGTCATTTGAGTCGGAATTTGCCTGCTGATGCGTTGCCCAATTTAACTGTCAGCATTAGGTCACACCCTAAAGGTCGAAACAACACATATAGAATAGCTGTCAGAAAATATCAGATTTATCCTTCATTCTAAATTGGAGAGGTTCAGTTTTATAAGATGATGGTAAGTGCATAATTGAATAATTAATACATTATGCACTATTTGACTGCGATCAGCTATGTTGGAGAAAAACTAACTAAATGTAGGAGAAAGTACATATGTTATTGGTATTACACAGTATATCTGTTATCGGTATTGAAGATTTGATGTTTAATTTGATGATTTGGTTTTTTGTGTTTTATTTTGTGGTTTATTTGATTGGACACATGTTGGTTATATTCATCTAAAAATATACAAACATAAATAAAATGTGTAATAAAAATATAATTACATAAACATTTATTTAATATTTAATGATTATCGGCTCGTCTTACAGAATTCTAATATCAATATCAAATTTTTATATCAGTATCATTTATTTACACATACATACATGTACACACACATCCAATAAGCATGGGTTGCACATATATTATTGCAAGCTCAGTTTGAATAGCAGTTTACTGGGTTAGTCTCAAGGTGCTTTAGATTTGGGAGAACAGTTGATAATGCACTATACCATTCTGCCTATATTTTTACCATAACACATCATCTGAAAGCAGAGCAAATAAAGTGCTTTATAATAAACAGGTTTGTGTGAGGGAAGGTGTGTCTATCTATCTGTATGAGAAGGCTGCAAATTCACAGATACTACATGAGAGAGGCATGGAGGTAGAAGGAGAATTGTGTTTAGACAGGAGAGTCAAGACACAATCGATACAGATATCTTAACCTTTAAGGTGCTGAAGCTAACTTAATCCTAGACTTCCTCTGTAAAAAAACACACAGGTTGTCCTATTGTCACGGCTTACGCTGCTGGAAGGAACACGGAGCCGAGGGATAAACGAGCAAGGATTTATTAAATAAAACATAGGCAAGGTAAGTGGCAAATAACAGGTGGCAAGTGGCAAGTAGACAAGTTGACAAATAACAAGAAGACGAGTTGACAAGTTGACAAGTAACAAGTAGACTAGTTGACGAGTAGACCCGACAAAACAGAACTGAAAGGACAAGGCATTTATACAAGGGATATTGGGAAACACAGGTGGATGGCATGACTAAATTAACAGGGACATGGAACACATGGGGAGATAGAATAGACACACCTGGGAACTAATCAAACCGAACACGGAAGACAGAAACTGGGTCCCAGGGGCAAAAACACACAAAATAAGTCCAGGTGTGTGACAGTACTCCCCCCTCCCGGTAGGTGCGTCCTCGCACCGTAGAAACAACAAAGGGAGGCGTGGGTGGGAACTTGGGAGGAGGTTCCGGTGGAGGACAGCCTCCCAGGAGGGGGCCAGCAGACAGGGACTACAGAGGAAGGAGCCAGGGAGGAGATGACGGAGGGAGGAGCCAGGGAGGAGACAGGAAGGATCTGAAGCAGGAGGTACCCAGCAGGACCCAGGCCACAGCCATAACGGCCCAAGGTGGAGCCGACGGTGGAAGGAGCCATGGAGGAGGAATGGTCACCGACTCCAGGGACTCGACCCACGGCAACGGAGCAAGTGGAGGAGGAGCCCGAGGCGGAGACGGAGAGCCGAAGAGCCAGGGTGACGGGGAGGAGCCGGAGGTCCTAGGCGGAACTGATGGCTCTGGTGACTGACGCGGCGATGTGGATCCGGAAGGCCGCGGTGAGGCCAGAGTGACCGAGGACTGAGGTGTAGCCGAGGGGATGAAGGAGCCTGACGGAGCCGGAGGGACGGAGAGATGAGGCGAAGCCGGAGGAGTGGAGTCCCGAGGCATAGGATGGACGACGCCAGACCAAGGCGGAGCCGGAGGGACGAGGGAGCCAGGCAGAGCCTGCGGACTGCCGGGCCACGGCGGAGAGGAAGGAGCTAGGAGCCATGGTGGAGCCGACGGGTCAACGGGCCGAGGCGGAGTCCAGGCCTCAGAGGCTGGAGGCGGAGGTGAGGGAGACGCCGACCAAGGCGTCGCTGGAGGATGGCGGTCCCGCTGAGCTCGCACCACAATGATTGTAGGCTGAGGGCGAGCAGAGGGGCAGCCAGACGACAGCGGAGGAGGAGGCAGGAGTGGGTGGGAGGGTGGGAATTTTGGAGGAGCAGGCATTGGAGTAAGCTCTGGGGCTGGAGCCCTTCCTGGGCTTAACGGAGGATCAGGAGCCCGTCCTGGGCTTAACGGAGGATCAGGAGCCCGTCCTGGGCTTAACGTGGGTTCAGGAGCCCGTCCTGGGCTTAACGGGGGTTCAGGAGCCCGTCCTCGGCTTAACGGGGAATCAGGAGCCCGTCCTGGGCTTAAAGGAGGATCAGGAGCCCGTCCTGGGCTTAACGGAAGATCAGGAGCCCTTCCTGGGCTTAACGGGGGTTCAGGAGCCCGTCCTGGGCTTAACGGGGGATCAGGAGCCCGTCCTGGGCTTAACGGGGGATCAGGAGCCCGTCCTGGGCTTAACGGGGGATCAGGGGCCCGTCCTGGGCTTAACAGGGAAGCAGGAGCCCGTCCTGGGCTTAACAGAGGATCAGGAGCCCGTCCTGGGCTTAACGGAAGATCAGGAGCCCGTCCTGGGCTTAACAGAGGATCAGGAGCCCGTCCTGGGCTTAACGGGGGAACAGGAGCCCGTCCTGGGCTTAACGGGGGAACAGGAGCCCGTCCTGGGCTTAACGGGGAATCAGGAGCCCGTCCTGGGCTTAACGGGGGAACAGGAGCCCGTCCTGGGCTTAACAGAGGATCAGGAGCCCGTCCTGGGCTTAACGGGGGATCAGGAGCCCGTCCTGGGCTTAACGGGGGAACAGGATCCCGTCCTGGGCTTAACGGGGGAACAGGAGCCCGTCCTGGGCTTAACGGGGGAACAGGAGCCCGTCCTGGGCTTAACAGAGGATCAGGAGCCCGTCCTGGGCTTACAGGAGGATCAGGAGCCCGTCCTGGGCTTAACGGAAGATCAGGAGCCCTTCCTGGGCTTAACAGAGGATCTGGCATAGGTGAATTGGAAACCCCCTCATTTTGACCCATTTGGCGCTCCACATTTTGCTCCCTCGTGGTGGGCATTGTCGCCGGCTCTCGCACCTGGTCTGACGGGTTGCTCTCTGGCTCTCCGTCATCGGTGGGCTCGGGCTTATGCCTCGTACCGTGGGGAGATTGTAGGCTGGGCTCTGGGTCCAGAGTGGACCTGGCGAGATCCTCCATCGGGCCGACCGTGAGAGGTGACCCATTTCTCACCAGATTCCACTCTATAAATGCGGCGAAATCCTCCCGAGGACCATCTTCGGGCGACAGCGCGTGGTCCGGGTAGCTGGTGGCATTAGCTATCCAGAGAAACCGTCTGGTATGGTCCTCGAGAGACAGTCCCTCCTGCTCCAGCAGGAGGAGGAGGTATATCGGGGCGATAGAGGGGATCCATGACACACTGCGGAAAGAAAAAAGACTGTGAAAAAACGGAAAACAAAACGGAGGGAAAACACGCAGTTTTTAACTTTTTAGGTCGGGTCTTCTGTCACGGCTTACGCTGCTGGAAGGAACACGGAGCCGAGGGATAAACGAAACAAGGATTTATTAAATAAAACATAGGCAAGGTAAGTGGCAAATAACAGGTGGCAAGTGGCAAGTAGACAAGTTGACAAATAACAAGAAGACGAGTTGACAAGTTGACAAGTAACAAGTAGACTAGTTGAAGAGTAGACCCGACAAAACAGAACTGAAAGGACAAGGCATTTATACAAGGGATAATGGGGAAACACAGGTGGATGGCATGACTAAATTAACAGGGACATGGAACACATGGGGAGATAGAATAGACACACCTGGGAACTAATCAAACCGAACACGGAAGACAGAAACTGGGTCACAGGGGCAAAAACACACAAAATAAGTCCAGGTGTGTGACACCTATAGCATAGCTGCCTTGTACATGGAAAGAATGCTGGGGAAAAATTGTGATAAAGTGTGTAATAGGTAGTCTGACGTCATAAATGAAAATGTAACCCAGGTTACTAGTGGTTAGTAGCAGAGAGAATAATAGAGCAAATAATAACACCAAGTGCAGCGAGATTAAATATGTATCTCTGACTGAATAAAATATTTATAAACATAAATCTTTATAAATAAATAAAAATATTAAGGATTATAATCTCATCCAATAGAATTGCGTTTTGAATGACGTCATTACGTTTTCCGCTAACGCGGCAAGTTTACAACGCAGCGCGTTCCAGATCCATCTTTTCTCTATGAACTTGAGAGGAGAGCAGGGGCCCATTTCACTAAGGAGGTTCAACCAACTCTGAGTTTAAACTTGAACTCTGAGTTGATTTACCCTGAGATGGGAAACTCTGAGTTTTCGGTTACAGAACAGCTGAAATGAGTTGGTTTAATCAACTCTAAATTGACTGACTCTAATTTAAGTGCGTGCACCACAACTATAAAAAGCCATCAATATCAATGGAGCGCTGATATTACGATTCACCATGGCAACAGCTCCCGCCAAAAAGCCATCTGCATACTTCAGACTCAATACAAATGTAATTCTTCTCAGTCTTATAATATCACAGGTGAAAACTGGTAGAACGTTAGATTAATGAACTAATAGCTAATCATTTTATGGTATCTCATGGGCAAATATATATATAAAATAATAATATCAATAATAATATTTTAAGTGCATTTTTCTTATTTTACAAATGATCTGCCAATAGAGTAAGAAAATATGGCAGTGGCTATTTACACTAAGTGGAATTAACATACTTTCTTAGCAATAGATCCTATTTACAGTAGGCTAAGTGCAAGTAGCTCTAGATGCTATTTACAGAAAAAATGTTCAGTGAAAATCATGATATATTCTATGTAAAAGTAGCTGTTCTTTGCAACAGGCTAAGTGTAAATAGTAATTAGATGCTAGTTATCCTTTATACTGGCAGATACTGCCCATGTGCACCTCACTATTGTTATACATTAACAGGATGCAATAATAACAGATTGTAAATGATTATATTTATTACAATTATAAATAGTTGTATCATTATTAAACACTAGTTAGGCACTTTACTTCCACTTTTAGAACATTTTGTTAATTTTTATTGAAAATAAATTCTAATTGGACGTGATGGGAAAAGTGAAAAGAACGAGCTCTGCAAAAGCCGGACTCTAACCCAATCAATCGCGTTACAAGCTAGTTTACCGTGCCTAAAACATTACAGCCTACACCACTGAAGCCGTTATTCACATGCGTCGTATTTTAACCTTATGTGTTGATGGAGGGCAGAGCTACAGTAGATTTGCACTTAGTAATAGACACTCCGAATAATCTTGTTTTTCATTTGCATTAAGATTATTTTTATTACCACACTGGCATATAATTTTACTTAACCCTTGTGTAGTGTTCATTTTTTTGTTATCCGGCCAGTGTTCGTGGGTCTGGTGGACCCGCTGCATTTTGGGGTTTTTAATTAAACACAATCAAACAATTTTATGTTAAAATACTCAACAGATGTTTACTTCATCCCAATTACAAGCAATATAAACAGCATATGTGGTTAATATTTTCTCTTTACCTTTGTTAGATCACATTTAAGAATTAAAGTGCTACTCGTTTTTTTTTTTTTTACTAAAATGACATAAAAAAAGAAAATCAATTGTAATCAAGATATGAGTGGAAAAATTCAACAAATTTACAAATGAAGCAAGGTTTTTCATAACTATTGACTTTTATTTATTTTAACTTCATTAGAAATTTAACCCATTCAGGTCAGTTTACACAACCCAAGCTGAAGACATACAGTAGCTATGTCAGTCTAGATGACACATCAGCCCCATTGAACACATTGTCTTTACATACCAGTCTATACAACACATGAGGGGCAGAGTTTTACTGTGTGTGTGTTACATATGTACTTCTTGCACTTGATGCATGTATATTGTGTTTTTCTGTCCATCTTGGGTCCACACACTTCGCAGCGCTTCTTTTTGTTGCTGCTGGCCGCAACCTAGAATTATGAAAAAAGAACAGGAATTTTATTAACACCTATCTCTCTCTCTCGCAAAGAGATAGTATACTGCAACAGCATAACAATTACTTCAGGCTCTGCAAATGGTAGTTCTTTAAGTCGGGTGGATGGGGCACCACCATTTTCCTCCTGAATCCTCCTCATGATGGCTGCAGATGCTGGGGTTCTTGGAACATGTTGTCTTCTCTGGATTTGAGGTTGTACCAGTGCTTTTCCCAGTTCCTCGAGAAAGAGGCGTCTCCTCTGGAGCTTCCTTCTGTTCCACTCTGGGTTCAGTCCCATCCAGATGACAAAGGCATTGTACGCTGAGATGTCCAATATGTCAAAGAATATAACAAGTGGCCAGCGTAGGGTCTTCCTTTTGCAGCTGTAGGCAGTCAACAGCTTGTCCATGTTATCCACCCCTCCTTTTGTGGCATTATAATCCATGATGATCTCTGGTTTTTAAAGCTCCTGGCCACATATTCTTCCATCCCTGTGCAGTGTACAATAACAGCAGGCCCGGACAGAGTGAAGGTACACAGAACCTAAAATTTTCACCACACTGGCAAAGCTTATTTTTTATTATTATTTATTGTGTCCCGTGCCCAATTCGCAGCTGGGATAGAGTATGAGAAAAGAAAGATTGTTTCCCACAAGACAGAGGGTAAAATGTGCGGGAATGTGAGAGCAGACGGTGGTCGTGCTTGAATTTTGCAACAATGTTGTGACCTTGTGTGGGAACGGCAGGTGCAGAAACACAAAAGTCACCCTCACACTCACACACACAAAAACACAACTACACACAAACACAACTACACACACACACACAAACACACACACACACACACTGACAGGGGGAGGACAGAGTAAAGGTACACAAGACCTACTGTCAGGAAAAAGGAGCAGGATCCAACTGCGGTTGAATGAATGACACGTTTATTGATAAAACTCAGAGGACTTAATCAGCTGGAGCACGAGACAGTCAGCACTCCGCAAGAAAGACCAGCTTGGTGATCTCTTCGGCGACAGCCGCACAGCAACGTGGAACAGGTGGCGGATCAGCGCTGGAAAGCCGTAGCCGGAATCCGAAGGCAATGCAGAGGGCGAGGTAAATAGGGTCAGCCACCTGGTAGATGCGGGCTACTGAGTAACGAGAGGCAAGGCAGGGAAACAAAAACAAAAAAAAACAGGAACACCAGATCGACTAGACAGAGGGAAAAAAATACAAAAAGCGGAGTCAGAAAACTATGGCTAGCAAGGAGAAAGCTTAACTTTAACAATGCTTACGGACTGACACAAGACAGCAAACACAAGGGCATGATAAAGGGAAGATAATCAGCATAAGACTGGGTGCAGGTGAAGGAGAATACGTTAAAAGGGATAACAAGAGGGGCGGAGAAAACATAGCGGGAATAGTGAAACACCTGGCGAGCCAGCAAAACCTAAATCATGTGCTCCAGGACAGAAAAAGCCTCAGACCCCACTGAGATCATGGCAGTACCCCCTCCCACAAGGGCGCCACCAGGCGACTTAAGGGAGGGGCTTACCATGTGTAAGGGATAAAAACTCCGTAATCTTCGGGAAGAAGGAGGCGGAAACCGGCAGACAATCAAAATGAACTTTAATAACAAAATAAACACAAAACAGCGCAACAGCCCCTCGTGGACGACTGTCGCGCACAAATAAATGCAAACACAAAATAAAGTCCAGGCCTGGTCCTCTCTTGTCCTTCACTGTCGTCGCTCCTGTTTTATATCCTTCCATCTCCTCCGTGGGACTCGAGACCGGTGGGTCGAACAGGTGTCGCTCATCTCCAATCACTCCACCGGCCTCGCTCCTGTTCCCACGTCTCTCGGCCCCGCCCCACTCGTCACACCATGTTTACGGCGGAAGTCATCGAAAAGCGACCGATCCAGAATATCCCGAGCCGGAACCCAACTCCTCTCCTCTGGACCATAACCCTCCCAGTCCACCAGGTATTGAAAACCCCTTCCATGACGATGAACATCTAGTAATTTCCTAACAGAATAGACAGGAGAACCATCCACTAGACGAGGGGGGGGGGGCAGGGGATGAAATGTTGGTATTAAGGGGGGACCTTAAAACCGGTTTAACCCTGGATACATGGAAAACAGGGTGAACCCGACCAAGAGAGGAGGGCAACTTGAGCTGTATCGCAGCCGGATTAAGGACCTTGGTGATCTGGTATGGGCCAATGAACCTGGGTGCCAATTTGCGAGAGACAGCCCTGAGAGGCAGGTCCTTGGTAGACAGCCATACCTTCTGACCACAGACATAACGGGGCGCTGGAATCCAGTGGCGATCAGCCGCTGCCTTGGTCAGTCTAGAGGCCTGGACCAGGGCCTTCCTAGCCTTCCTCCAGACGCTACGACATCTCCGAACAAAGGCTAGGGCAGACGGAACTGCAGCATCGGGTTCCTGAGAGGGAAATAAGGGAGGAAGGTAACCAACCGAACATTCAAAGGGTGACATACCTGTGGATGCTACTGGAAGAGTATTATGGGAATACTCATTCCATGTGAGCTGTTGGCTCCAGGAGGCAGGGTTACGGAATGCCAGGGAGCGGAGGACTCGCTCGAGATCCTGATTGGCTCGTTTACACTGAACGTTGGTCTGGGGATGAAACCCTGATGACAGACTTGTAGAGGCCCCAATCTGTCTACAAAATTCTTGCCAAAAACGGGAGACAAACTGGGGACCCCTGTCAGAGACTACGTACACCGGAAGGCCATGGATACGGAACACGTGGTCAATTACCAGTTGGGCTGTCTCGTTGGCAGAGGGGAGTTTGGGAAGGGGCACAAAATGGACCGCCTTAGAAAAGCGATCCACCACTGTGAGAATAACAGTGTAACCATTCAAGACAGGCAAGCCAGAGACAAAGGCAATGTGTGACCAGGGACGAGAAGCAATGGGCAGGGGTTGGAGTTGGCCAATGTAGGGACGGTTAGAGACCTTGTTCTGGGCACAAACAGAACAAGCCAATACAAACTACCTGACATCCTGGCCCATTGAGGACCACCAAAATTGCTGACGGATGGCAGCCAGAGATCTCCTGACTCCTGGATGGTAGGTGACCTTAGATTCATGACCCCACTGAAGGACCTCAGGGCGTAACACTGACGGCATGAACAACCGACCCGCCGGACACTCAACTGGTTCTTCCACCCCTCGTCCAGCCTCCTCCACCCGCCGCTTGACGTCCCAGGAGAGAAACCCCACCACCACTCCCTCCGGGAGTATAGTCGCGGTAAGCACCTCCTCTCCCGGCCACTCAACCTGACGGGATAAAGTATCGGGTTTGACATTCTTAGCCCCAGGCCAGTACGAAAGGGTGAAGTTAAAACGGTCAAAGAAGAGTGCCCAGCGGGCCTGGCGTTGACTCAGCCTCTTGGCCGAACGGATATGTTCCAAGTTCTTATGATCCGTCCAGACCAAGAAGGGCAGCGCCGACCCCTCCAACCAGTGGCGCCGCTCACCCAAGGCCAACCTCACCGCCAGCAGCTCATGATTGCCTATGTCGTAATTTCGTTCTGCAGGGTTAAGGCGATGGGAAAAATATGCACATGGGTGCACCTTCCCATCCTTACAGGAGCGCTGGGACAAGACTGCGCCTACCCCAACTTCCAACGTATCCACCTCAACAATGAATTGCCGTTCAGGATCTGGAACAGAGAGAACAGGAGCAGAGATAAACCGGGACTTTAAATTATCAAAGGCCTCCTGAGCCTGAGTACTCCAGATGAACGGTACCTTAATGGAGGTGAGCGCCGTTAAGGGTGCAGCTACCTGACCAAAATTCCTGATGAATCGCCGATAAAAATTGGCAAAGCCCAAGAAACGCTGCAGAGCCCTCCTGGAGTTGGGGACTGGGGACTGGCCACTTGGCGACAGCCTTGACCTCGCCCTGATCTGGCTTGATCTCCCCTGCTGAGACTATAAATCCCAGGACATAAAGCTGGTTCTCCAGAAGCCGTAGGAAGACCTGGCGCACATGCTGAGTGTGTACCTGAGGGGATGGAGAAAAGATGAGAATGTCATCAAGGTACACAAAGACAAATCTGTTAATCATGTCTCCTAACACGCTATTGACCATGCCCTGGAAGACAGCCGGAGCATTAGTAAGCCCAAATGGAAGGACCAGGTATTCATAGTGTCCCGTGGGGGTATTGAAGGCTGTCTTCCACTCATCGCCCTCACGAATACGGATGAGATGATAGGCTTTGCGGAGGTCTAATTTAGTGAAGACCTTGGCTCCCTGCAAAAGTTCAAAGGCAGATTACATTAATAGCAAGGGGTACCTGTTCTTTATAGTTATGTCATTTAACCCTCGATAATCATTGCAAGGACGCAGAGAAGCCCTCCTTCTTCTTAACGAAGAAGAACCCAGCGCCAGCAGGGGAAGATGAGTGGCAGATGAGTCCGGCTTTTAAGGATTCCTGAATGTATGCATCCATAGCCTCTCGTTCAGGACCTGACAGGGAAAAAAGGCGACCCCGGGGCGGAGAAGTGCCTGGGAAGAGATCGATGGCACAATCAAATGGCGTGTGAGGAGGCAGCAAAGTGGCCCAGGACTTGCTGAAAACCAGCCGCAGATCGAAGTACTCTGTCGGTACCCCAGTGAGCTCAGCAGCCTCCACCTGCAACACAGGAGACACAGACACAGGAGGAGAGGCAGGACTAAGGCAACATGCATGACACGACTGACTCCATGACACAATGTGACTGCGGGACCAATCCACATGAGGGCTGTGCTGAGCCAACCAAGGATGCCCCAGAACAAGTCTGGCGTGAGGGGACTCCAGAAGGTACAGCACAACTGACTTATGGTGATTGCCCGAAACAACAAGACTTACACGTGGAGTGGTGTGGGTGATGGTGGCTACTGGCTGACCAGAAAGACCCCAGACCGTGACAGGGGAAGGAAGAGAAATGGCTAGAATGCCTCAATTCTTAGCCGTGCAGTAGTCCAGGAAACTGGCTTCAGTGCCAGAGTCAATAAGTGCCTTGCAGGAGTGAACTGAGCCCTGGTACTTGATGGTGGCAGAGAGCTGGGTACGTGACTGAGGGGAGATAAGAGGAGAAACGCCCACCAGGACTCCCCGGTTGACTAGTGGGCTCTGGCTTTTAATGGTCACATTTGAGCAAAATGACCTGACCCTCCACAATACAGACAGAGGTCCTTCACCAGCCTATGTTGTCTCTCCTGGGCAGACAAACGAAGTTGACCCAACTGCATGGGTTCAGAATTCATCTGGGAGGATTGAGGCGGTTGTTGAGCCTTGAATGGCTGGGTATCCTCTAGCCCCCAAGATGGACGGGAAGCTTTTCCTGTCAGCAGTGTGATGACATAAGCAATCTTCAAATGCTCTGTAGCGTAACGGCGCGGTTGCAGCGCGAACACCAAGGCACATTGGGAAAGAAACGCCCGACATGAATTCGGATCTCCGTCATACAAGGGCGGATTATTAGCGTGCGGCTCGGGCTCGAGCTGAGCGAGAGGCTGGGGAACCACCGGAGTGGCGGACGACGGAACATTTTGTAGTTCATGGAAGCGATCACTTAATTCAGCCATTCGGCCAGTGAGTGTCTCTACCTCCTGAGCGGTGGACGTAAGCTGGCTGGCTTGGTGGCTGAGGAGAGCACCTTGATGCGCGATAGCCGACCGAACAAACTCTTCGCCCGCTGGATCCATTTCTGGTCAGTCCGTACTGTCAGGAAAAAGGAGCAGGATCCCCCCCCCCCCCAGGACACAAATCTAAGTATCTTATATCATTTTCTTATTAGGAAAATCAATCTTTATTTTATCATGTTTTTTATATTTGTACTTGAGGGGGGAAAAAAAGAAGGAAAAAAAACACCTAGTAAGAAGAGCATTTTTCCAGCGTGCATCAATTAAGTGTTTAAAAAGGGGGAGGAGACCGAAAGAAACTCTGGATTTACCGAAAAAAAAAACCTGCTCCTGGCCAGGTTAAGTTCATAGAGTAAGTTACCATGGTAAGTTAGCTCTCTTTCAGAAACGGGCTTGACTTACCCTGCTTTCTCGGGTTTGACAAACCTTCCATTCCGAAACAGAAAACCTAGAGTTTCCCTCATTTCAGGGTTAACATACTCAGAGTTTTCACTTACCCTCCTTTGTGAAACAGACCCCAGATGTCCGTCACTGTTCCAAGAGATTCAGTGCTTCAGAATTGAAAATAAACAATGACTGAGAGAAAAGCAGGGTGTGTCTGAGGGTGATATCTTCAAACGTGGATCATCGGGAGTTTTCATATATATTTGAATGAGTTTCCTTGGCCAGGTTTTATTTCTCTCTTTGTTGTTTCCATGTGGTGTTCTGTTGATGCACATCTACTGCATGTGGCCTGTTCTGGATACGAATCAAGTGAAGTGTGGACCTTTTCCTGGATTGTGAACTGTCTCAACTCTCTCCTGTGTGTGAACGGTGGAGTTTGGACTGGAGAGCTACCCATTGGCTGGAGGTTGTGTACATTCCTGTTTTGAAAGAGCACCGAAGTTGAACTTATTCATCTTCAAATGGTAGGAGTTGAATTTTAGACTTTAGAGACTGTGGATTTCATTACTTCCTGGATTCTTGGACTAAATTTATGAACTGCCTGTTTTTTTTTTTTTCAAAGAATCATTCTGATATGTTCGTTGCAAGCAGTGGACTCTTGTTAAATTTTGAAGTTTTCAGACTGAATGAAATTTTGTTTAGTGGGTGTTTAATATCTTTCAGAAACTTGTTTGAGGTTTATGGGTAAATAATTGCTGAATAATTAAACTAAGATAAAAATTAAGAACAGAACAGTAAAAAAAAAAGAAAAGGTTGATTATATGCTTAATGATAAACTGCTTTAAAATTTAACCTGTTGAATTAGCTATCAACGAAGTAGAAAACAGAAGGGAAACGTCAACTTACCTTCATGAGTGATAATGCTATAAGTCTGTAAGGGAAAAAGAACGTGGTACAAATCCTTATTATTGAATGTAACTAAACTGAGGTTATTGTATACTGAGTGTGAGGAAACAAGACTATTTTTTTATGAGATTGTTAATTCACTGTTAAAATATAATCTTTCTTATTCGTACCTCAACCCCCCGCTCATTTAAAATGGACTGTGGAAAAGTGGAAAACTGTTCTGTAGTCAGACGAATCAAAATTTGAAGTTCTTTTTGGAAAACTGGGACACCATGTCATCCGGACTAAAGAGGACAAGGACAACCCAAGTTGTTATCAGCACTCAGTTCAGAAGCCTGCATCTCTGATGGTATGGGGTTGCATGGGTGCGTGTGGCATGGGCAGCTTACACATCTTGAAAGGCACCATCAATGCTGAAAGGTATATCCAAGTTCTAGAACAACATATGCTCCCATCCAGACGTCATCTCTTTCAGGGAAGACCTTGCATTTTCCAACATGACAATGCCAGACCACATACTGCATCAATTACAACATCATGGCTGCGTAGAAGAAGGATCCGGGTACTGAAATGGCCAGCCTGCAGTCCAGATCTTTCACCCATAGAAAACATTTGCCGTATCATAAAGAGGAAGATCCAACAAAGAAGACCTAAGACAGTTGAGCAACTAGAAGCCTGTATTAGACTAGAATGAGACAACATTCCTTTTCCTAAACTTGAGCAACTTGTCTCCTCAGTCCCCCGACATTTGCAGACTGTTATAAAAAGAAGAGGGGATGCCACACAGTGGTAAACATGGCTTTGTCCCAACTTTTTTGAGATGTGTTGATGGCATGAAATTTAAAATGAACTTATTTTGCCCTTAAAATGATACAATTTCTCAGTTTAAACATTTAATATGTCATCTGTGTTGTATTCTGAATAAAATATTGAAATTTGAAACATCATTGCATTCTGATTTTATTCATAGTTTGTACAGTGTCCCTTTTTTTTGGAATCGGGTTTGGATAATAATAATAATATTTTTGGGGGTCACATCCTTTTTCCTTTAATTACAAATTATTGCAATCATATAATGTGATGATTATTAATATTACTTTACTAGTCATAAAAAATGGGGCAATATGTAATTAAAAAAATTATGTCACATGGGGCAAGATGTAATTAAAAAACATGATCAGTTAGGTAAAGATACAAAAAAAACTAATATGATGGAAAATGAAGGTGAGGTGACAGAATGGAGAAAAAAACCTTTGGAGAAACCAGGCTCAGTTGGGGGGCCAGTTCTCCTCTGACCAGACGAAACCAGCAGTTCAATTCCAGGCTGCAGCAAAGTCAGATTGTGCAGAAGAATCATCTGTTTCCTGTGGTGTTGTCCTGGTGGTCATCTGAGACAAGGTCTTTACAGGGGATCTGTATCTGGGGCTTTAGTTGTCCTGGTCTCCGCTGTCTTTCAGGGCTGTAGAGGTCCTTTCTAGGTGCTGATCCACCATCTGGTCTGGATTTGTACTGGATCCGTGTGACTGCACTGACCCTCTGATCTGGATACAGACTGGATCTGGTGGCTACGGTGACCTCGGAATAAGAGAGAAACAGACTAATATTAGTGTAGATGCCATTCTTCTAATGATGTAGCAAGTACATTGGTTGTTATGGGAAGTATTCCCGGTTCCGGTTTACCTCATTAATGCAGCCTAAAAATCCTTTAACGGATTTGGATATTAAAAGCATATTAGTATGTTATGTGTAAGCCAGGTTAAAGAGATGGGTCTTTAATCTAGATTTAAACTGCAAGAGTGTGTCTGCCTCCCGAACAATTCTAGGTAGGTTATTCCAGAGTTAGGGCGCCAAATAGGAAAAGGATCTGCCGCCCGCAGTTGATTTTGATATTCTAGGTATTATCCAATTACCTGAGTTTTGAGAACGTAGCGGACGTAGAGGATTATAATGTAAAAGGAGCTCATTCAAATACTGAGGTGCTAAACCATTCAGGGCTTTATAAGTAATAAGCAATATTTTATGATGTTTGATAGGGAGCCAGTGCAGTGTTGACAGGACCAGGCTAATATGGTCATACTTCCTGGTTATAGTAAGAACTCTTGCTGCTGCATTTTGGACTAGCTGTAGTTTGTTTACTAAGTGTGCAGAACAACCACCCAATAAAGCATTACAATAATCTAACCTTGAGGTCATAAATGCATGGATTAACATTTCTGCATTTGATATTGAGAGCATAGGCCGTAATTTAGATATATTTTTGAGAAGGAAAAATGCAGTTTTACAAATGCTAGAAACGTGGCTTTCTAAGGAACGATTGCGATCAAATAGCACACCTAGGTTCCTAACTGATGACGAAGAATTGACAGAGCAGCCATCAAGTCTTAGACAGGGTTCTAGGTTAATACATGCAGAGTTTTTAGGTCCTATAATTAACACATCTGTTTTTTTTTCAGAATTTAGCAGTAAGAAATTACACGTCATCCAGTTTTTTATATCGATTATGCATTCCATTAGTTTTTCAAATTGGTGTGTTTCACCCGGGCTGCGAAGAAATATAGAGCTGAGTATCATCAACATAAAAGTGAAAGCTAACACCATGTTTCCTCATGATATCTCCCAAGGGTAACATATAAAGTGTGAAGAGTAGCGGCCCTAGTACTGAGCCTTGAGGTACTCCATGATCGATATGATACCTCTTCATTCACTGCTGCGAATTGAGGGCGGTCATATAAGTACGATTTAAACCATGCTAATGCACTTCCATTAATGCCAACAAAGTGTTCAAGTCTATGCAAAAGAATGTTGTGGTTTTTTGATTCAAACGCAGCAGTAAGATCCAATAGAACTAACAGAGAGATACAACCGTGATCAAATGATAAGAGCAGGACATTTATAACTCCAAGGAGAGCAGTCTCAGTGCTATGATACGGTCTAAATCCTGACTGGAAATCCTCACATATACCATTTTTCTCTAACAAGGAATATAATTGTGAGGATACCACCTTTTCTAGTATCTTGGACAGAAAAGGGAGATTCGAGATTGATCTATAATTAACTAGTTCTTTGGGGTCAACTTGTGGTTTTTTGATGAGAGGCTTGATAACAGCCAGTTTGAAGGTTTTGCAGTAAGTGAAGGTATGATATACAGAATGTACAGTGGAGTTGCTATATACAGTATTAAGCAGACTATTTACAGAATATAAATAGGAGTGCAATGTAGGGATTATATGTACATTATGAACAGCAGCAATGAAGGATTATATATACATTATGAACAGCAGCAATAAAAACAGTTGGATGAGTGCAATAGTATTGTTAAACAATGTATTCAATGCAAAATAATAGAAGTGCAATGATATTTTATAGAAATAGTTTACTGTACTTTGTACAGTAACAACTTTAGACAGTTTACTATGTGTGACGAGTGGGGCGGGGCCGAGGGACATGGGAGCGAGGCCGGTGGAGTGATTGGAGATGAGCTACACCTGTTCGACCCACCGGTCTCGAGGCCCACGGAGGAGATGGAAGGATATAAAACTGGAGCGACGACAGTGAAGGATGAGAGAGGACCAGGCCTGGGCTTTTAGTTGTGTTTTGGTTTTTATTTGCGCGCACCAGTCGTCCGTGAGGGGCTGGTGCGCTGTTTTGTGTTTGTTTTGTAATTAAAGTTTCATTTTGATTGTCCGCCGGTTCCCGCCTCCTTCTTCCCGATGACTAGCAAGGTTTGATTCATTACAGTGGTGCCGAAGCCCGGGAGAAGGAGGGACGCGCTGCTGAAGATCCCTCGCCGCTGTGGTGAATCCGCGGTGCCAACGAGCAGGCGAGGAGTGTGCCACCATGGACGCTCGAGGCGGTGGGCTGGAGCGAGTTGCCGGGGACGGGCGAGCTTGCTACCGGCCGCCCACGATAGGGAGGGGCGGCTGCCGTCCGTGAGGGAGCGGAGGAGTCTGCGCCGTTCGCCAGGTGGCCGGAGCCTGCTGCCATCCGCCGGAACGGGGAGGAGCAGGGAACGGGGGACTCCTGCCGACTGCCCAAAACCGGAGGAGCCGTCGCCGTCCACCGGGCGGCGGAGGAGTGTCGTGCCGTCCGCCGAGGGCCGTCCAGTGCCACCGCCAGGCACCGCGGAGGAGATCGCCCAGCTGGTGGAGGGCCGAGCAGCGGTGCGTCTGGGAACCGGATTTTTTTTTTTTTTCTCCTCTCTCCCCTCTCTCGTCTCTGTCGCTCCTCCTTCCATCTCCTTTTCTCTCGCCTCGCCTGTCCTACCCCCAGGTTCCCGCAGGTCCCCGTGAGCGGTCCCCCCCCCGGAGGGAGGGTGGGGGAGTAGAGCGCAGTCTCGGGAGTACCCCCCGGCCTAATCACAGGTAATCACAAATCGAATTAAGACGTGGAGTATTCCTATTTAAGTCGCATTATTGAAGTGCAGTATAGACATGTAATCACACTATTACCGTCTTGTAGGACTTTTTGCCACATTTTGCGACAGGATACACAGACGGCAGTGGTCAACCATTTGGTGGCAAATAAAAGAGCTTCAAAACCGCCATCGTCTGTTTACATGTACAAATAATTAACAGTAATTGAAGCTTTCATAAAATAAAAAATTTAAAACTGTAAATGGCATCTTCACGAAGATGAATTATGTTGATGAACTATATGAAATTCAGGCGTCAGATTACATCAGCGTTGGGAAGTAATAAAGTGCGCCAATGATCGTTCTGTGTATTATGTCAAACGGGAACATGAAAGATATATTCTGAAAGCAACCCATGTAAACTCCTTAATCATAATATTGTCTTATTTAGAATAAGAATAGAATTAGATTACTGATGTCCATTTAAATGTCACAGATGATGATGCAGGACATGAAAATAAAATTTTACAGCAATAACCTATTTATGCCTTTAATCAGTAACTCTGATATTCTGCCTGAAAGTAAACACAGCTGATTGCCCAACACAAAATCCAAAAAGTGTTTACAGAATTGAAACTGATGCCATGGACCCTCATCTTCTCATAAGGAAAGATGAAGTGATGAAGTTAAACTGATTATAAAATATAAAGTTAACGGATCATTTTTTATTTAATTTAAGTTGATATTACCTCTGTATGCACTTTTGTGTTGAATAATTGTTGTCACACACTATACTAGCAAGTATTTGTATAGGAAACATTATAGTTAGTGCATCATTAGGTACAGAGTTCACCACTGCTTTGAGGTCAAGGTAACTGAGTCAGTAAAATCTGAAATGGTTTCATGATTCCACCTAAACATTGGACATTCCTCAAGGTGCAGAAGAGAGGGTGCCAAAAGTTGACTGTGCAGATTGTCCCTTTTATTGTAACCAACCATAAGCTCACAGTAAAGAACTGCAAATAATTTTAACAGTCTCTCATGCATTTTATGTGATTTTGGTATTTGTCATTTAGCCAAACGTATTGCACATATGGATAATGAATAATCTATGTCAATAGCATTAGCATCTTGGTCAGGTCGATTCTATCACTGAAGCTGAAAATGATTGCGGTTGCTAATGTGATTCAGCTTTGAGTTGCTGGAGGCCTGATTGATTTGTTAAACTGATGTTATTTTACTCCCAGTGGAGTCTAATATTTCAAAATTTTATAGGAAATGTACATTTCTAGACATTTCTTGGAAAAATATGGCCTCTAACACTAACTCTAACTCTAACACTATGGCCTCTAACACTAACTCTAACATTCTTTTTTTTTATCTACTTGTTTTCTTTTTATATATCAACCTTGCTTCATGTACTGCTTTAGGTTAACCAAGACTTGTCACACTGCTCTTTTGTTGGATTTGATCGCTTATATTGTCAACATTTGTTAGTTGCTTTGGATAAAAGCATCTGCTAAATGACTAAATGTAAATGTAGAAATGTCCATTCTGCTTAATCACTATTTCATAATTAGATTTAACACATTTTAACTTAACTGTACCTGAGAGAAAATGAATTTCACAGTAAATGATCTAATCAGCAGTAATATTAACATATGTTACTTAACCAATCTGTCGCAGTTGTTGAACTTTTCTTTGGTATAACTGACGAGAAACTGTCAGACGAGTCCTCTCCTCTCCAGCAGCTGATGTGTCCACGGTTGCCATGGTAACTCTCAACGGCTAGTAGGCTAATAAAAACAATAATATTAAAAAGGGTTTTAGCGTCTTTACGGAGATCAAGACTTTTGTTTTTACTTTGTTTTATAAATTTGTTTTATAAAACTTGGTGAAAAGAAACACATTTTATCTTTAAGGAACGTTTAATCGTGTGTCTGAAGTTTAATTACACTTTATAAATAGCACTATACTCAGGGAGCATATAAAGAATGTACAAAAATTATGGTAATAAAATACGTGCATACGACGTTGTAGTTACGTTGCCAGTAAGTCATGAAGTTACCAATATATAATGAATAGAGGACCTATCTGGGACGTTGTGAGTTGGTAATGTGATGGTAATACAATTACGGGCATGCAACATCGTAGTTACGTTGTCAATTGGTAAGTCATGGAATGGGCTAGGTGCACAAGATGGCGCCGGTGAGCTTCAGCGACGCGAGTGTGTGCATACTTACTTCCGATCTTGCGACGCTCGCATTGACTGTAAGGGAAACTTACATACGAAGCTTGGCTAGATGTATGTAATTAATGTTTTTCAAATTTAACAGCGGATAGTGGTATATCAAAAACATGGGGAAACATCCTCCCTACATTTTCCGTACCTCTGTGTGGAAATTCATCAAGATTCAACAGCGGAGATTGCTTTATTCTTCTGTTAATTATGTGATCAGCGTCAGGTCCACACACAATTGAGCCTACAGGCTGATAGAGGCAACCATGGTGGACAGTCGAGGTGTCTTTCTTTTTTTTTTACATCATGGTTGGCTCATACATGTACAAATGAAAGCTCTATCTTAAAGATTTTTTTTTAAGTAAAAACCTCCACATAGCTCCTTTAATTCATTCACCAGATCCAAACATACACAAGTTTCAAATCCACTGGCTCAGTTAACATTTATAGTATAATAATAATAGCAGTGTATATCTTATTTGCATTTGGAGTGATATTATAAATCCTGTAAACATATAGAAAGTAATATTTGGACTTCTCCGTTTCTCTGCACTGACGTTTAGCACAACCGGAAATATCTACGCACACACTCGCAAGACCGGAAATCCAAGATGGCGGATATATGCAACTAGCCCTTAGCCTCTGTGCACAAACGTAGTGACGAACTTCCGCTGTCGCCAGAAGTCGGCATATCTGTTTCCGGTTTACTTGCGCGTCGCCGAAAATGTCATTTTTTACTCGTTGTCTCCAGGATCTTCCGAGAATAAGCGTCAGCGATGTTCAGCGCATTGTTTATGCCTGGTCCACTGCTCTGACAAGCAAGAGGGACAAGGGCTTTATACTATGGAAAGCCGTTTTAACATTTAAAAGCTAGACTTGATTTGTGTTGCAGATATCTGTATTTCAGTTTTGCCTCGTCAAAAAGAACATTTCAGATATCCGCAACTACATTCTTCCTATCCATAATTGTAATTTCAGATATCCACAAAGACATTCTTCCTAGGACAAATGACATCACTTTTGCCATTCATTTGTATGGGGTTTATCATTACAGATATCTACAATTCAGTCGAAGATATCCACTTTGTGAATTACGGATATCTGTAACTGAATTGTAGATATCTGTAATTCCAGTTTGAGATATCTACAATTTGATTCTGACTAGTCATAACTCCAGTTCAAGATATCTTTAATTCAAGTCAATTCAAGATATCTACATGTTCCTTTTCAGATATCTTAAATTAAGTTTTGACTAGGCGAAATGACGTTGTAGATATCTGTAACTGGAATTATGACTAGTCAAAATGGCATTGTAGATATCTCAAACTGGAGTTAGGTATAGTCATAATTTAATTGTAGATATCTATTATCAAGTTATAGATATCTTGAAATGAATTTTGATTAGAGATATCTGAAATTTGAGATATCTGTAATTTTCATTCAGCCTAGTCGAAATGTAATTACAGATATCCTGAATTAGAGTTTTGACTAGGCGAAATGACGTTGCAGATATCTTTATGCAAATTAGGCCCGCATCGCACTTTAAGCGGGAGCAGAGCATGTTGTTCTAATCTAGTCATAATGACGTTTGAGATATCTTTAACTTTCATTCTGCCTAGGCAAAAACTGAATTAAAGATATCTGCAATTGTCATTTCAGATGTGTGATGAGGTTAATTTCATTTTCAATGACGTCATTGCAGATATCTGTAATTCAGTTTTGCCTAGTCAAAACTGCATTACAGATATCTCTATCGGTCGTTTCGACTAGTCAAAATTACGTTACAGATATTTTGAATTACAATTCCAACTATCCAAAGTGTAATTACGACTAGTCAGAAAGACGTTGGTGATATCTACAATGTTAATTCCGGATAGTCAAACTTAACTTTTAAATGTTAAAATGGCTTGCGATATTAAACTCTACATATCGAGTTATCTGCTCAACTACGAAGGTAAGTACGTTATTTTAGTCTAATGTGGTGTGCCGGCAGATAGAGCCTTAGCGGCAACGCTAGTTTTTAATGTAACGTTAGTAGTATAGAAGTTTGTATTTCTTAGTTTTAAATGCAGACTGTTCGTAATTTTTTGTGATAATTGTAATATCAGTTGTATTAACTTGCTCTCCTCTCAGTTTCTAATAAAGTTCAGGGCACAGGTGAAGTCACTGTCAGGGCGTTGTGCTACAGGTCCATGAGGAAAGCAGAGAAACCTCACCGTTTGAGTGTATGGTGAAGTTAGAATTGATAAAACAGCAGTTATAGGCTTGTTACTTTAATAGCCCGGTGTTACTGATGTTCCTGGGGATTTAGCAAAGGTAATTCATGTTTATTCATTTATAACTCTTAAATGAGTAGGTAATGAAAAGAGTGGCTAAAATTGGCAGGTGAGTTGACTTTGCTGGTCCCCATTCGAGTTACTGTATGCTTGTTCATGTTATAAGCTTGTTACTTACTATAACCCGGTGTTCCTGATGTTCCTGGGGACTTGGCTAAGGTTATTCATGTTTAATATAACTCGAATCTAATGAAAACCATTATTGTAGGCAGGTAAGTTTCCCTAGCTGGTCCCCTCCGGGTAAAATACGTTCTTATTCAAATTTTCAACTCATGTCATTCGTTTAAGATGAAATCTTGTGTTATAGGTATTAGGCTATCATGTTTTAAATAAACAATTTTGAGATTTTGATCTAATACAGTTGGTATATTATACAACAATCTAATCCAATCTAATTTGGACTGTTTATATATATATATATATATATATATATATATATATAGACAACGGCTATGAATAGGGGGCTCGAATTAGAGGCAGATGCTATTTGTGATTTTTGTCGAATAAAAAGGGTCAACCACTTCCCCTGTGGTTTGGTCATTCACCCTGACGCTCCTTGGCTGGGCGCATCTCCAGACGGGATAATCTTTGACCCTTCAGAGCCATGTCCGTTTGGGCTGATTGAGATGAAATGCCCGAATGTTAAAAGCTACGTTGACTGCCCATATCTGAAAATGGAGTCAGGCAAATTAGAGCTAAAAAAAAAACATGCTTACTACTGACAAATACAGGGGCAGATGCTAATTACAGGAATGGATTGGTGTGATTTTGTAGTTTCAGCCGAGGAAGACATGCTCATCCAAATAGTTTACAGAGACAGTGATGTTTTGGATACAATCAAAGAAAAAGTAGACAGGTTTTATTTCTCTGTCTACATAAAGAAATGTCTAAAGCTTCAGAAGTAGGTGTTAATAGTGTTTCCAGTTAAATTTTGAATGTTCTTCTGTGTTAGCATTAAATGTGAAAATTTAACATAATTTTTATGATTAAGCGCAATAAATGTATTTTGACACTACACCCCAAGAAAAAGACCAGTCATTTATTACCATTGTACTCAAGAGAAGGTAGACGTCTCTGGCACTACAACTGCCTCTTTAACAACTGTAAAGTGCAAATTATTACATGACCATGCCTGTGATTTTTAGGTGTTTTTTTATTGTTGCACCTTCCAGTTCTCACAATTTATAAAAATGTTTACAAATTATTTAAGAGACCATTTACAAAGTGATAATGTTATTTTTATGAATATTGTATATTGAACACAAAAATAGTTAATATCGATCTCTTTGGGAGAAGATATGGCTACAGTTATAGTATCTCATTTCATAATCTCTATTTCTTGACTAGAGGTCCATTCTGGTAGTTTGAGAGGAGACAAACGACTGTGAAGATTTGGTTTATGCTACCTGCAATGGAGAGAGGGATAGTGGTATCAAACAGTTTATTCTCTTTTACTGTGCTTAACCTTTCAATGTTACCCTAAAACGGGCAATGGACTGCGTCTTCAGAACATCCGCCTCTGACATTTGGGCCCTCTTAGAAAGGAACGCAGGACGATGAACAGGCCCAGGTACAAGGTCATCCACCAAGAATCTCTTGTCCACCATTATGGCCATGTCAGGTGTTAAGAGTGATGTAATCCCTGACAGACGAAACACCTCCGTCGCTCATGGAACCCGTCCACGGCCATCGGGACCATGACGGGTTGCTCGATGTCTTCATCAGGCCCCGGCGGGTCAGGTTCTGGACTTGGTGGTCGAGATCGGCGCTCCCAAACATCGGCCCGTAACACCGTAGTGTAGTTATTCCACTCGAATAACGATGGAACTGAACCTACTGCTAAAACCCGTCTACCCTTAGCAGTAGTGTGAATTTCATTCTCGTGGAAATGTCGGCTGCATACCTTAGTATGGGTGGTCACCGAAAATCGTGCCCTCCTTATATTGTTGCTGCCACTGCGCATGAGCAAAGTGGCACACAGCAGTGCTCCTTAGATCCACCTACAGTTTTTAGAAACTTAGATGTGTCATGCACATTATATCTCTTTTTTCGTACAACAGCAGCAGCACTCATCTCGTTTGTTTATAGCGGATGCGGGTGAAGTAAACCGGAAACCGATATGCCGACTTCCGACAATAGTGGAAGTTCATCACTCACTTGTGCACGTAGCCAATTACCAAAAATTACCAATACGTTACGTAACTGTTACGTCGTGTGTTAGCAGGGATTTGTATTATTTTACTACTTACACAATTAGTTTAACTATATATCATTATATTATTTTCAATACACATATTTCAATTATATTTATGGGGGGGCAACCCTCAGATAGGGGGTGTCCGGACCCCCCCGACCCCCCCGCAATTTCCGCCTATGATCTTCAGTGTGCGATGAATCTTGGGATAGCCTGGGTTGTGATGGATTCATCAGTTGTATCCTTCATTGCCTGGAAAAAAAAAGGATGTGTTTCAAGGCAACATTTGAATGAGCCTTCAAATTAGTACAGCCTTTGTTGCATTGCAGTCTTCGAATGCAGCCTTTGAAGGACACCTCTTCTAAATTGGGATGCAGATTTAAACAATATAATGAACAGAATACAATGAAGTGTGATCTAATTAATGAATAACTATGGTAACAAGCTAGTGGCTGGAAAATGAGAACAAAAAAGAAAACTAACTAGATAACAAAGGCAGGTAAACCAGGAACTGAACACAATGAAAATTAAATTAAAACTTAGCATAGTTGTTTGATCAAATAAAAAAAGAAAAATTAAATTAAATAAATGCTGAGCATTATTCGATCAAAAATAGAAGAAAAAAAAAACAGTAAAATTATTAAATACTGTTTATAAATGTTTTATAGTGTGATGTATTTTAAAATGTTTGATTTTCTGCACCCATTAGTGTTAATTTTCTTTCGTGATGATGATTATTCAGATATTATTCTTATATGCTGATTTGGTGCTCAATAAATATTAATGGTGAAAATAGTTACTAATATTTTAATGGAAACAGTGATACATGGAAAGTACAGCATTTGATTGTAATAGTAATCTTTTGTAACATTGTAATTTATAATTACTGCCACTTTCGATCAATTTAATGATTTGTTGCTGAATTAATTTCATTAAAAAAAATGAAATTAATTAATGTTAAATTCGCCAGAAACGACTAGGACCACCGCTTTTTTTTTATTATCGGGTTTATATATATGCTATATATTATTTTATAGATTTTTTTTGTCATTAGTCTGATGGGACCAAATTTTCTCTGTAAGTGATTTTAAAACATAAGAGAGTACCCAGATTTGAAGACTACAATAAGATTCCACTTCTACTGTTAATAAAATTTTGGGAGGCTACTATGAGACGGATGGACTAAATGTTATACAGCCTAATTCAAATGGGCTACCTGGTATATCAAAAAGTGTATATTTTTAAATATGAGGTTGGTACATTTTACCAGTATTTACCATTACTTTCAAAACACAAATTAAAATAGGAAAAATATGCAATATGAAAATAATTTGAGAAAATAAATTGTTTTACAGAGTGAAAAAAAAAAAAAAAGATTTGGTTTTCAAAAAAGGCTTTTTCCAAATGGTACATCTCGAAAAAGGGGGGGTCGTCTTATAATAAGGGTCTTCTTATATTCGGGTCAATACGGTAGCTTCTTGGCCAAATCCTGACTGATGGTGATCCATTCTTGCCTTATGAATTGATCACAATCTGTGGGCTTCTTGTTTGTTCACTTGCCTTTTGAGGACTGACCACAGCTTCTCTATGAGATTGAGAATGGGGAGTTGCCTGGCCTCATGTGCTGCTGATATGATTAGTCAATTAATATTAGCTGCTCATTTTGTGCCCGGATCAAAAAAACTGTGAAATTGTTTTTTTTGTGTGTGTGTGTGTGTGTGTGTGTGTGTGAAAAGTTAATTTTTTGGCCAATGAAGCTTTTAGCAATTATTTTAAATGCATCTGATCATTATTCACAATAATCTGAAAACAATGTGAATGTACACAACAACAGCTTAAGCAGCAAACTTTGCAAAACAAACAATTTATGTCACTGCCAGAATTTTTGGTCATGACTGTACAGTAAAGCAATGCAATCCCGATACCATGATTGGATCATTTGAAGTAATTTTTAAACATTTGTCGTCTTGTAAGCATTGTTATTGCATTATAAATATCATGCTGGGTTATTTTTTTATAGGATTAAGATTGTAAATAAGCCCTATGACCTTTTTCTGTAGGAACACACACTCAGATTTTCCATTATTCCCTTGACTGTACCTGTCTGGCATGATTCTGGTAAGATAATGCCTCTTCAGGCCAAAACAACAACAGTTATTTCCACCTTCAGTCTGTCATCAGCCTGCCATTGTTTCTGTCGACTATTTTTCGCACTTATTCTTTAATAAAAATAGATAATATATAAATAAATACAAAAATAAAAAGATGAGCAAGAGGAGGGGCAGCTTACGCAGATGTCATTAAGTCTTCAGACTAACTCTGTCCTTACAATAAGAGATCTCGCTGTGAGTAGTTTGCATACAATCCACTCTGACTGCTCACCCTCATGTCCTTTATTTTCCCACTTAATCATTCTCTTACTCATTCTTGCTCGAACCCACTCGTCTGGTCTTTATTTATCCCTCTCTCAGCTGCCCATTCACTCATGCCTCAATTCCTCAGTTTGCCCTTATCTTTCATCAATGACAGAATTGCACAAATCTTTCTCAAGCAGACCTTGTGTGTTCCACGACTGTGTGTGATTGTGTGTGGACAAACTGTCTTATAATAATGTTTGTGTAGATTTTCTCAAGGCCCTCATATGGCAGCCACACAAGTGATGCTTTAATTTTTTTCTTTGAGCCCTAATTGAGTCCACCATCCCACTTCAGCTCCAAAACACTTGACCTTCTGTATGCAAAGCTGTTGGAAAAGCATTGTTAGAGTGTTTCTTTTCTTGTATTGTAGATATATTTCATTCTGTACAACTCATTTAATGTAATCCTAACATTATATTGTGTCGTGTTCAACAAAATAAAACTGATCAAAAATATACTGACCATACTTAATTGGAATTTAAATAGTATAGGCCTGTGTTAAACTTTATTCTTGTGTATAAAGTCACTGTATCAGTACAAAAATTGTTGAATAAAAAGTGTTTCAACTGCTAAATGAAATCCACTTCATCTGTGTGAGAGTACACAAACACTGCATGAATTTCACTACCTAGCCTTATCTCCAAATGACTACAGCCCCATTGACTCCCTCTGCCAATGTATTGGTGAAATTAATAGTTGGATGTGCCAGAACTTTCTTCAGTTAAACAAGGAAAAACTGAAGTTATTGCATTTGGAAACAAATATGAAGTTTTCAAGGTGAAGGCATACCTTGACTCTAGGTCAAACAACTAAAAATCAAGTCAGGAATCTTGGTGTGATTCTGGAGACAGACCTTAGTTTCAGTAGTCATGTCAAAGCAGTAACTAAATCAGCATACTATCATCTAAAAAACATTGCAAGAATTAGATGTTTTGTTTCCAGTCAAGACTTGGAGAAACTTGTTCATGCCTTCATCACCAGCAGGGTGGACTATTGTAATGGGCTCCTCACCGGCCTTCCCAAAAAGACAATTAGACAGCTACAGCTCATCCAGAATGCTGATGCCAGGATTCTGACTAGAACCAGAAAATCTGAGCATATCACACCAGTCCTCAGGTCCTTACACTGACTTCCAGTTACATATAGGATTGATTTTAAAGTACTTTTACTCGTCTATAAATCACTCAATGACCTAGGACCGAAATATATTGCAGATTTGCTCGCTGAATATAAACCTAACAGAGCACTCAGATCATTAGGATCGAGTCAGTTAGAAACAAAACAAGGGGAGTCCGTCTTTAGTTACTATGCTGCCCGCAGTTGGAATCAGCTTCCAGAAGAGATCAGATGTGCTAAAACACTAGTCACATTTAAATCTAGACTCAAAACCCATCTGTTTAGATGTGCATTTATTGAATGAGCACTGTGCGATGTCCGAACCGATTGCACTGTATTTTATGTTTTCACTGTATTTTATGTAAAATCATTTTTTTATTTTTAAATGTTTTAAATTCAATTTAAATGAGTCCATTTTTAAATCATTTCCAAAGTTTTAAAATTGCTTGTTTTTATTTATTTATTTTTTTCTTCATGACTATTTTACTTTCTTTTATGTTAAGCACTTTGAATTACCATTGTGTACGAAATGTGCTATATAAATAAACTCGCCTTGCCTTACAGGAAGTATAAAGTTTCTGACTTGAAATGTGAAACTTATAATTTTATAAAAGCATTTATATTAATTCCTTTGTTAAGCCAATTGTATGTAGTTTTATGTATGTGTTGTGACTTTGGAGCCACCTACAGTTAGATGAGTGGAATTCATTGCCATAAATATATCAATGGTAATCTCTAGCTGTACACTTGCATTTGTTGCTGCTGTAAACAACCCAAGCTCATTGGAAATACATACCTCTACATACATTTCTGCAACACCATAACTATGTACCTTACTGCATGTTTTGTGGCATTTTCATTTTTAAATGTCCAGAGAGTGGCACTAAAACACATTTAATACATGACAGTTGCACATTTGTATTACGTTGGTACAGGCATGTATTGCAACATTTTTATTATGCTGCTTGAGGTACGTAGTTTTGCTGTTCAGAATTCAAATATTTGGTCGCTAAAGGTTAATGCTCTATCATGTTGGAAATATCCCCTACACGAAACCAAACCCAACCCTAAACCTACCCGATAGTGTAAACTAGGGGTGTCGTGATATACTGGTATTGATGATAACAGTGATATTCAAAGCAACAATTATTGATATTGTGTTAATTAAGTGTGTGAAGATATACCGGTATTAGTGTAGCCCTGTTAAAAATATGGCCTGTTAAAAATATATACATATTTATTTTATTTTTATTTGAAATTGGTTTTTATATTTAATTACGTATGGACTATTTTTGCATATATAACAGTAACTAATAGGAGTGTGTAAAGTTTATCTAGACTCTGATTTGATATTGCACTAGTCAGTTTGTTTAGGAGAGTATGTGATTGGCCAAAGGGGCGGGAGAAGAAAAAAAAAAAAAAAAGGAGACAGTATGGATGACACGGATTGTGTCGCAGTGGAATTAATGTATTAATTCATTAACCCTAAGTATTGTGAAGTTTATTTAACTTCGTACAGAAGTTTAATTGATAAACTCCTGCATTTAGTCGGTTATGTAAATGCATTTGATACATACTCAGGACTGGGACGCACTTGCTATTCGCGAGTGTTAGCGTTAGGGATTAACCGGAGACTGAGCTCCTTCGGCAGCGTTGGAGACGCTAACCAGGTAGCGCTTCAGGCATCCAGGATTGCCTGTTAAGTTCCCCTGGCATCGTTGGATTTCCTAATCGGGACCGCGCGACAAGTGACGCTGCACTTTTTCTTATTCCTTTCTACGTGACTCCCTCCTTTACTGACTGTGGTGTTCGTGAGTAGTGCTGTTCATTATTCATTGCTCTATTAAGAGTGAAGCGGCGATATAGTTTTTTTTTCCCGCCCCAACGCACTCAAGCGTCGTTCAGGCCTGCACCGTTTTATTTGTATGTGTTTTCCTCTGTGTTATTTAGTGGACTAATTCTGGCATTTTGATAGAGAGTCTGGGCCCAGTGAAGCTTAGTGTTTACATAAGTTATATGTAACCAGATATAAGAAGTGGTGAATAACATAAAGGATCTGGGAAGCTGTAATATATATATTTTTATTTGTTTATTTTTAATTTTTTTCCCATTTGTACTAAGGTGTGTGGGCTCATTAGAGCACACTTTTCAGTTTACAAGTAAAGACACAAGACAGTGCAGTTGTCAGTTCGTTGTTTTATTCAGACTTCTAGATTTATAGATATATGGTGAGTTTAATAACTTAAGTACATTTCCCAAAACAAATCATAATAATTCTATCAATAAAGAACCCAGGACACTCTAGATATAGGGGTCTATAGAGTGCTACATATAATTTGGAGGCACCGCTGGGATTTATTTCCCATTTTTAAAGAATAAAGTGTTATTGTGAGAAACCTTTTAAATATTCAGTATGGATATTTCCAGAGAGGTTACCGTGTCTGAGCTTATTGAGTGGTGTGAGGGTTTAGGAGTTAACCTCTCCCATGCTTTTGTGCTAAGTGGGGTGCCCACTGATTCAGAATTATCAGAGATTGAAGAATTGGCACAAACAGTGAAAGTTTTTGGGAGAGTCAGAGTACGGGGTGAAAAATATCACTCTCAGATGCAATGTAAAATTGTGCTGTGTGAGTAACGGCAGCCCGTGAGCCCAGATCATACCCCACCTGTGATCCGACCTGTCCAAGGAGAGCTTCCATGGAAGATAATACTACTCACCAACAGCGACATGGAAACATCCCAGTTTTCTGACAAAATTCACAAGTTACTGCAAGAGGAAGGTAAGACTATGGATGATGTCCGAGCTCTTTTCTCTAAGGAACCCCTCCCTGGAAGTTCACCTGATAGTATAATCAGAGCAGTAAGCGATCTGCTACAGAAAACTATGAGGCCCAGCAGTGATAATACTGTTTTAAGACGTTTGAGAACATTTTCAGGAACCATTCCCACTCCTGCAGGTGAAGAGAGCCTAGAACATTGGCTTGCTCAGGAACGTTTAATGGTCGAAGAGTGTAGTGGTTCTAACAGAGAAAAGCGAACAAGGATAGTCGAAAGTTTAAAAGGTCCTGCATTAGATATTATTCAAGCAGTGAGGCTAAATGAGCCTGATGCAACCCCTTCTGACTATCTAACAGCATTGGAAAATGCCTTTGGTACCCCTGAGTCCGGCGAGGACTTGTATTTTGCATTTCGATTCCATGCACCAACAAACTGGTGAAAAATTGTCTGATTTCTTGCAAAGGTTGGAGCGCTCTCTTAGAAGAGTTTTGCACAGAGGAGGAATATCTCCTCAACGCATGGATCAAGTTAGGCTAGAGCAGCTTATCAGAGGTTCTGCACAATCTGACATGATATTGGTGCATTTGCGATTAAGAGAGAGAAAAGTGAGGCCTCCTACCTTTTTGCAGCTGTTGAATGAAATTCGAGAAGAGGAAGAGTATGAAGCCTCGCGTCGTAAGCTGAATCCTACTGTGAGACAGGTTCAAGCTACTAAGGAGATGAAGTCCCAGTCTTCTGAGATACAAGAGCTGAAAGCAGAGATCAAAGGGTTGAATTCAAAGTTGAGTGGGCTAACCAAAAAAAAAGAACTTGAGCATGAAACCAAACCCAAATACCCTCAAAAGCTAGTTGAGAGTGAAAAAGAAAGTGAAGTCCAAATTTTACAGAAACAAGTAAAACAACTACAGGAGCAGCTTAGTGTAATGAATGTGACCTCAGGTACATCAGCGTTGAGAGAGTTCCCAAAAAGAGAGGGGAGAAGCAAACCTAATAGTAACAGGAAGTCTTAACTGCCTTCTGACCCTTCAGATTTTTTCTGTTACAGATGTGGTGATGACGGCCACATTGCCACTCATTGCAATTCTGCTGAAAACCCCACAAAAGTCATTCAGAAGCTAATCCGTGCTCTTAGGAGGAGGAGAGGTGAAAAGGAGTCAGCATCTGCAGCAGTGGAGAACTTTTCGGTCAGACAAGGAAAGGTAAAGTCTATCCAGTCCAGTAGCTTACCCGAAGGATTAGTGGGCCCATCTCCCCTTGCTAGTGTCACACTGGAGGGCCAGCCATGTCAAGCCCTACTCGATAGTGGGTCACGTGTCACTATTGTGTTTGAAAATTGGTACCAGCAGCACCTTTCCCATGTTCCTCTTTTGCCTCTTTCTGACCTTGCTATTTGGGGTCTTAGTGATTCCACTTACCCTTATAGGGGTTACATATCTGTTGAATTGGCTTTCCCCAATAACGAACAACTCTCTGAAGAAAAGATTCCAATCTTGGCCCTGGTATGTCCAGACCCCAAAAGCCCAGATCCTGTATCAGTCATTCTTGGGACGAACACCTCCAAGCTTAACACTCTGTTGACTCACTGCAAAGAGCTGATTAATAATAGCACTGTAAAATCACTGAGGATACTTCCTTATGAGTTGAATGCTTCCAAATCTTTGACCTCCATCAACCAAACATCTACTGACGTGGTAGGACTGGTGAAGTGGGTGGGTCCTGGACCACTAACCATTCCTCCTCGCAGCACTAGTTATGCTGCTTGCAAGGTTATGTCGAATCAGCCTTTAGCCAACCATGTTCTCCTTGTGGAAATGCTAGAAGATCATCAACTTCCTGCTGGCGTTCTAATGCCTTCTCTGGTGTTGACTTCGTCGTCAGTAAATGTAGATCATCTCCTTGTACCCTTTCAAAACGAATCTTACAAAGGCACTGCCATTCCAATCGGTACTTTTGTGGCGCAGTTGTGTGTTGTGGACACGGCCACAGTGCCCCAGAAGACAACTTCCACACAACAGGCCATAGACCCTAGCTTGTTCGACTTTGGTGATTCTCCAATTCCAGAAACTTGGAAAACCCGCCTGGTCAACAGTCTTTCGCAGAGAAGTGGAGTTTTTTCAGTAGAGGAGTGGGATGTGGGACTAGCTAAGGGGGTAGAACACCACATACGACTTAGTGATTCTAAGCCATTTCGTGAGAGATCGCGGCGTATAGCCCCTGCTGACCTAGAGGATGTCCGCCGTCATTTGCAGGAATTGTTGGCGGCGGGAATAATCAAAGAGTCACATAGTCCTTATGCTTCCCCTATAGTCATTGCAAGAAAAAAGAGCGGTCGAATACGCATGTGCATTGAATGGAGCGTTTAATGGAGGCTGTAGTAGGAGACATGAATCTGTTACAGGTACTGGTCTATTTAGATGACCTGATAGTGTTCGGGGGGAACTCTTGAGGAGCATGAGGCACGGCTATTAAAGGTACTGGATAGGTTAGAGGAGTATGGCCTTAAAATTTCACTTGATAAGTGTCAATTTTGTCAGTCCCAGATGAGGTACCTAGGCCATATTGTGTCTGCTGCGGGTGTATCCACAGACGCTGAAAAAATGCAAGCTATTTTAAACTGGAAGAAACCTGTGGATTTGAAGTCGTTACGATCATTCCTTGGGTTCTGTGGATATTATCGGCGTTTTATTGCCAATTATTCATCCATTGTTAGACCCTTGACCGAACTAACTAAAGGTTACCCGCCGACTCAGAAGAGGAAGAAATCTGTCAGTACCGAGAAGCAGTATTTCAAGGAGTCAGAACCTTTCGCTGGTAGATGGGACAAAGCATGTGATGATTCCTTTGAAAAAATCATATATTGCCTCACCCATGCCCCAGTGTTAGCTTTCGCTGACCCAAGCAAACCCTACATTCTACATGTGGATGCGAGCCTGGATGGTTTGGGTGCAGTACTGAATCAGGACTACCCTGCAGGTCTCCGCCCAGTTGCTTTCACCAGCCAAAAGCTGAGTCAATCAGAGCGTAACTACCCTATACATCAGTTAGAGTTCCTTGCTATGAAATGGGCCATAGTGGATAAATTCCATGATTATCTGTATGGTGCCAAGTTTACAGTAAGGACAGATAACAATCCTTTAACCTACGTGTTAACGACTGCCAAACTTAATGCCACAGGCCATAGGTGGTTGGCTGCATTAACCACCTATGATTTTGATGTGGAGTACAAACCCGGAAGAAGCAATGTGGATGCTGACCTCTTGTCTAGGAATGCTCAGGATTACCAGGATAAAGGGGAGAAGGTACCTGCCTCTGGAGTGCGAACGCTTTGTCGGCAGGTGGGCGTCAGTAGAAAGGAGGACGCCTTCAGATTTGTAGATCAGCTTGGAGCTTCTCCTGGTGCCATCCCTGATGTTTTTGCCTTTCCTACTCAAGTTGGATGGGCTCCCCTTGAACAGTTAAATAGACAGGATTTGACAAAGGCCCAACGATGTGATCCAGCCATTGGGGTGGTGATAAAACAAATGGAGGCTCAGAAGTCCATCGCTGATCTAAAAACATGAGATCCTTCTCTCATGATACTTCAGCGGGAGAGTTCTAAAATCCAGATGAAGGAAGGACTTCTATATCGAATCACCCGGAGGTCTGGGAAAGAGGTGTGTCAGCTTATGCTGCCAGAAATCTACAGGGCTTTGGTTCTAAGAGCCCTACATGATGACATGGGTCATTTTGGAGCTGAGCGAACCCTGGATCTCATAAAGACCCGATTCTATTGGACCAGGATGGCTGTTGAGATTTCACAATACGTCAAGAATTGTGGTAGATGTGTTGCCCGAAAGACTCTTCCGCAGAGAGCTGCACCTTTACAGATGATCAGAAGCATCAGCCCACTTGATTTGGTGTGTATAGACTTTTTGTCTATCGAGCCAGACTCTAAAGGAATTTCTAATGTACTGATTGTGACGGATCACTTTACCCGATATGCACAGGCCAAGGCGACGCCCAGCCGGAGAGATTTAACCGCACGTTACTGTCCATGCTTGGAACTCTCGACCCAGACAAAAAGGCAAGGTGGAGCCAGTATGTGTGCCAGTTGGTCCATGCATACAACTGCACCAAAAATGATGCCACTGGTTTTTCACCATATTACTTAATGTTTGGGCGAGAGGCCAGATTGCCCATTGACTTGTGTTTTGGAATCTCTCCGGATGGTGAGGACGATGTCAAATATCATCAGTACGTGGATAAATTGAAGCGCGAGTTGAAAAACGCTTATCAACTGGCCATGAACGAAATGTCAAAGAATCATCAACGAAACAAAAAACAATATGATTCTAGAGTTCGAGATCAGACCCTCGAGGAAGGAGATCGAGTGCTGGTACGTAACCTAGGACTCACTGGAAAACACAAGCTACAGGATAAGTGGAACCCATTGCCTTATCTGGTGATAGAAAAGCTTACTAACCTACCTGTTTACAGGGTGAAGCCTGAAAGAGGATTAGGTGTTGTGAAAACATTACACCGTGATCATTTGCTGCCAATTGGGTATCTGGTAAGAATGCCGGTTTATGCCCCCAAAGCACCAACAAGACGGAGAGTTATGACTCGAGCACGCAGGTCTGAATCAGTAAAAGAAACAAAAGAACAAAATTCAAGACCATACAGTAACTGTGACGAGAAAGGTGAATGGGACTCTGAGTCTGAAGAGGATAGCAGTTATTTACCAAAACGCAATTTTCAAAAAACCAGGCTATGGGATAGAACTTGTGCGTCTAGTAATGCGTTACCTGACCCAAAGGGTACTCTTGGTTCTCCTATCGAAGAACCTCCAGTCCATGATGTATCTGAGGAAGAAGACGGACAAGAAGGGTTAGTGCAATGTGAGAAAACAGAAGATACTCTATCACCTGTCTCAGAGTCTGTGGTGGACACAGAGCTAGAAGGGGGAGACGTCCCTTCTTCTAGTATCTTGGATACGGAGGTGGAGTCTGTCTGTGAATCAAAAGAGCGTAGGAAGGTAAAGCCAGTCATTCGACTCAGTTACGATGAACCTGGAAAACCCACAGACAGACCAATTACAATCATACATAGAGGTATGATGATTCAAATCTCTTATCATTAAGACCTCTGCACAGACTTGATTTCCTTATAACTTGCGGCCTTGCCTTTACTAACATATTAGAGTGAATAATAGTGTGTGCTGTCAAGTCTCATGGGGACATGAAGACCTTCTAGAAGGGGGAGGGTGTAGCCCTGTTAAAAATATGGCCTGTTAAAAATATATACGTATTTATTTTATTTTTATTTGAAATTGTTTTTTATATTTAATTACGTATGTACTATTTTTGCATATATAACATTTACTAATAGGAGTGTGTAAAGTTTATCTAGACTTTGATTTGATATTGCACTAGTCAGTTTGTTTAGGAGAGTATGTGATTGGTCAAAGGGGCGGGAGAAGGAAAAAAAAAAAGGAGAGAGTATGGATGACACGGATTGTGTCGCAGTGGAATTAATGTATTAATTCATTAACCCTAAGTATTGTGAAGTTTATTTAACTTCGTACAGAAGTTTAATTGATAAACTCCTGCATTTAGTCGGTTATGTAAATGCATTTGATACATACTCAGGACTGGGACACACTTGCTATTCGCGAGTGTTAGCGTTAGGGATTAACCAGAGACTGAGCTCCTTCGGCAGCGTTGGAGACGCTAACCAGGTAGCGCTTCAGGCATCCAGGATTGCCTGTTAAGTTCCCCTGGCATCGTTGGATTTCCTAATCGGGACCGCGCGACAAGTGACGCTGCACTTTTTCTTATTCCTTTCTACGTGACTCCCTCCTTTACTGACTGTGGTGTTCGTGAGTAGTGCTGTTCATTATTCATTGCTCTATTAAGAGTGAAGCGGCGATATAGTTTTTTTTTCCCGCCCCAACGCACTCAAGCGTCGTTCAGGCCTGCACCGTTTTATTTGTATGTGTTTTCCTCTGCCTTATTTAGTGGACTAATTCTGGCATTTTGATAGAGAGTCTGGGCCCAGTGAAGCTTAGTGTTTACATAAGTTATATGTAACCAGATATAAGAAGTGGTGAATAACATAAAGGATCTGGGAAGCTGTAATATATATATTTTTATTTGTTTATTTTTAATTTTTTTCCCATTTGTACTAAGGTGTGTGGGCTCATTAGAGCACACTTTTCAGTTTACAAGTAAAGACACAAGACAGTGCAGTTGTCAGTTCGTTGTTTTATTCAAACTTCTAGATTTATAGATATATGGTGAGTTTAATAACTTAAGTAAATTTCCCAAAACAAATCATAATAATTCTATCAATAAAGAACCCAGGACACTCTAGATATAGGGGTCTATAGAGTGCTACATATAATTTGGAGGCACCGCTGGGATTTATTTCCCATTTTTAAAGAATAAAGTGTTATTGTGAGAAACCTTTTAAATATTCAGTATGGATATTTCCAGAGAGGTTACCGTGTCTGAGCTTATTGAGTGGTGTGAGGGTTTAGGAGTTAACCTCTCCCATGCTTTTGTGCTAAGTGGGGTGCCCACTGATTCAGAATTATCAGAGATTGAAGAATTGGCACAAACAGTGAAAGTTTTTGGGACAGTCAGAGTACGGGGTGAAAAATATAACTCTCAGATGCAATGTAAAATTGTGCTGTGTGAGTGCAGGCAGCCCGTGAGCCCAGATCATACCCCACCTGTGATCCGACCTGTCCGAGGAGAGCTTCCATGGAAGATAATACTACTCACCAACAGCGACATGGAAACACCCCAGTTTTCTGACCAAATTAACAAGTTACTTCAAGAGGAAGGTAAGACTATGGATGATGTCCGAGCTCTTTTCTCTAAGGAACCCCTCCCTGGAAGTTCACCTGATAGTATAATCAGAGCAGTAAGCGATCTGCTAGAGAAAACTATGAGGCCCAGCAGTGATAATACTGTTTTCAGACGTTTGAGAACATTTTCAGGAACCATTCCCACTCCTGCAGGTGAAGAGAGTCTAGAACATTGGCTTGCTCAGGAACGTTTAATGGTCGAAGAGTGTAGTGGTTCTAACAGAGAAGTTAACAGTGTTAACCAAAGTTGTCATTATTTTACTAGTTATAAAATGGGAAACGTTATATTAACCTGTTTACAGCGGTTTTCTGTGTTCATATATTTAAGTAAATGGTGATTATTTTAATAAGTACCGAATTTTGTTTACTCATCTTGTTTTTGTATATGCAATCAATATGGCCTGTGCGTAGTAACACTTTATTTCTTTGTTCAAATCTATTAACAGTTACACGATTAAAACTGATCTTGAAAAACTGAGCGACCAAATTGTCACATTAAACTTGTAAAATGTTAAGTTGGCTGTAGTGCCATGCACTTTCATATTTGAGCTGTTTTGTCGGACCGTATATTCACAGGGTTTGTACCAGAGCTCTTCAGCTCTCAAGTGCAACGCCATAATGCGTGAGCTACTGGGCAAACCTACTAAATTAGAAAACTCATGTATATAAAGCTGTATGTGATGAAAATGTTCTGAAATATCAGTTTCAAATCCTGCAGGATGTTAAAATAGTTTTGAAGTCGTAACATAATATTCTGTTTTTGAAAATTATCCTTAATCAAAGTATGTACCTGTAAATCATACTTTGTGTGAAAAAGAATAAAAGTTGCCACTAGTGTTCATTTCAGCTGGAAACTGCAGTGAATCATACAGAGGTATGTTGTTTTTGTTTGTTTGTTTCTTTCAGTTTTGCAGAAATTTATGTATAGGCACATATTTCCAATGAGCTTATGTTGGCCGTAAAGCAAAATTTTTTTTTTCCTTTTCACGGAATTTCGTGCTCATGCACCAAACATTTGGAGGGGCACTTGGACGTGAAAAAGAAGACTTTTGCCTTATAAGAAGAAAGTGTACCATCAGAATATTTTTTACAACCAAAATTTCAAGGTAAAAAACGACATGCAGTTGATTTAATTCTCTAAATAAACGTGTATTATTTGATCTATAAAGCCTAATTTATTATTGTTACAGTCAATTTACCGTCATAGGGATTGTGTTACATTGGGCAACAAAGTGGTTAAATTACTTGTTAATTGTGAAATTAGAAGGACAAAAAAAAACGTCTCAGGATACGCATGTAACCATGTTTCCACGAGGGAACGAGACGCTGCATCAGAAGGAAAGCCATTCAGCGTGACCATCTCTGAACCATGTGTGTAATCAGACCAATGGATGGGTGAGACATCACGGGCAGGGTGACGTAGCAACCAGAAAGCTTAAAATCAAGTGCGGTGTGGAAGAGCACAGCTATTGTGAGAGAAGTAGCCAGGACCCTAAAAAGTAATCAGAGACAACCGCCCAATGGCCAAACTTCAGAAGGAGTTAGTCTTGACCTCAAAGAGAGGGGAGATCAGAGGACTTGAGGCTTTAGGATAGGAGGAAACATGTAACTAGAGGGTGTCTGCCCACTGACTGGCCACCGAGAGGGGTGCAATGGCCGCCACATAGACTTTCATGGTGGAGTGGGTCAATACTGTGGTGAGAAGGGCCTGCAGGAACTCCAGTACTGTACCAACCGGGCAGTTAACTGGGTCGAGCTGGCTGTCTTCACATCAGGAGGGGAAAATTTTCCACCTCAAGGCATACAGTTTTCATGGAGGAATCTCTGGAATGGAGATTGGTCTCAACAACCTCTGTTGAGAGACCGGAAGCTATGTGCTGTGCCCCCCTTTGGGGCCACACCATTAACTTCCAACTCTGAGCAGGGGTGTGCTCTTCGCCTGTGAGAGGAGGTCCCTCCTGATGGGAATCTCCCCTGGAGAGCAATCTAGAAGGGAAATTAGATCCAAAAATCATACTCAGCCTGGCCAGAATGGGGCTACTAACAGCAGAGAGACCCCATCCTGGCGCATTCTCTCCAGAACTCCTGGTAATGGGGGGAAAAACATACAGACGAAGCCTTGGCCACGTCTGTACCATGGCATCCAGCCCCAATGGAGCTGGATGAGTCAGAGAGAGAACCAGAGGGGACAGTGCAATGTCTGTCGAGTCACAAACAGGTCCATCTGAGCCTGGCCAAAAATTCTCCATATCTGCTTCACCACCTCAGTGTGAAGCCTCTATTCCCTGGGTCTCGGCCCCTGCCTCGACAGGATGTCTGTTCCCATGTTGAGTTGCCTAGGAATGTGAACTGCTCTCAGCAAAAGGAGTCTGCCTTGGGACCACACAAGGATCTGGTATGCTAGTTTGTACAAACAGTGTGAGCACAGACCTCCTAGGATGGTTGATACAAGAGACCCACAACACGCCTAGATAAGTGGTTCTCTGTACTGGAAAAAGCACACTTTTCTTGGCGTTTAGTCTTAACCCCATCTTTCATGTAAGCAAGAATGACACCTCGAGGCCGAACTGCCATCCACTCTGATTGAGCTAATATCAACCAATCGTCAATGTGGTTGACTAGTGAAAGTGTGGGGTGAAAGTGCAAGGCCAAAGGAACAACTGGTATTGGTGGGCTTTTGCCCCCCAAAGCAAACCTCAGGAACTTTCTATCATGAGGAAGGATGGAGGTATGTGCACCTTTTAGGTTGACCGTGACACACCAGCCCTTGGACTTGGTCTGTTTAAATCCCCTGATTGAGCAGTTCAAAAGATGCAGATCTAAAATAGACTGATCTCTGGCGCCAATAGAGCAGTTAGCTCAGTGCCCTGAAGCGGTGCACTGGCAGGAGATGGCCGAACTAGCTGCTCTGGAAACTTCCGTGAAGGTTGAGAGCCTCTTAACACTACTACGTTTCCGGGCAGTAACTGAGAACACCGCCACCCTTGAACACTGGCTTGGTTGACAGATCGATCTTCTGAGGGCACTGAGGAGAGACTGGAACCTTGTACATCGCTCTTCTCCAGAGGAAGCTGGCCCTCAAAAAGTCCTAGGCCTTAGGCTTCAGTAAGTTTATGACGAAGACTATCTAGCGAGAATGATGGTCCACAGAACGGCCTTGCACTAGAAGCCTTCGGCCTGGGAGCACCACTCTGACTCTAGACTCTGCAGAGTAGGAGAAATGACACCCCCAGCATGAGGAGCTGGAACACTGTAGGGTTGGGACTGCTCCCGCACAGCAGCCCTTGTGGACCGCCTCAATCTCCTCAGTGGAAGAGAGGTAAACACATGCTCGACTTGAGAAATGTTTATCCCAAGAGCTCCTGTATATCTAACTTCTCATAACTGTGTAACTGATGTTTGTGAAACTGATGTTTGTGCAAATGGCGAGCTCATCGATGCCCTCCATATCAATCTCCTAGGAGAAAGACAGGGAGAAGTACCGCAGCGCAGGCTTCCGAAACCCAGAAAGCAGGCACCGGATTTGGTGGTTAAGGAAGAAGCTGTGGTGTATAAAGTACATGAAAGTCATACTCAAGTAAAAGTACAGATATCTTACCAGAAAAATGACTTTGGTGGAAGTTAAAGTCAACGTTAGAATATTACTTGAGTAAATGTCTTAAAGTATGTGACATTTATTGTATTGTAAAGTTTTTTTATTTTATTAAACATACTTAAGTATTGAAAGTAAAAGTACAAGTAAATGCAAAATGGAAAGGAAGCATGATTTCCATGATTCATTCAGAAACAAAGCATTTGACTGTGTTAATGAGTGAATCACTGAATCATTTATTCAACCGATTAGCCTACTTGATAACATCAGATTACACACCACTACAACAACACTTACCATATTATCGTTCTGTATATCGCTCACCCGCAGCCTCGACTTGAGTGGAAAATGAAATCATCCGTGTGTTTGCACGTGAGCAAAGGAGTTTTTATAAGTCTAACTTGCTAACGCTAGACCACTGATTTGTCAAACCTGCTTTCCTGCAGTCTGTGTTCTTTGGACTATTTTGTAGTAATTAATGAATATACTTAGGGGAAATGTATCAGAGTTAAAGTATACATTTCAATTCGAAAATATAGTGGAGTAAAAGTAATAATAATAATAATAATAATAATAAATTTTATTTGTAACGCACTTTACATCAATTCAATGACCTCAAAGTGCTACAATGCACATAAAACAACAAACTATATACTATAAACTTTAAAATTAGCGTAAAAAGAAAACAAAGACATAAAAATAGCACTTTTAGCCATAGGCTTTTCTAAAAAGATGGGTTTTAAGTCCTTTTTTAAAAGAGTCAACAGTTTGTGGGGCCCTTAGATGGACAGGGAGAGCATTCCACAGACTGGGTGAAGCTGAACAGAAGGCGCGATCGCCCATAGTTCGAAGCCTAGTCCTCGGAGGCTGGAGGAGGTAGGCCTGTCCAGAGCGGAGATGGCGTGAGGAGGAAAGGGGGGTGATGAGTTGTTTGAGATATAAGGGGGCAGTTCCATGGAGGCACTGGTGGGTCAGAAGGGAAACTTTGAATTCAATCCTGTACTGGACAGGAAGCCAGTGGAGGGATTTTAGGATGGGTGTGATGTGGTGGTACTTCCGCACCCCCATCAGGATCCTCGCAGCACAGTTCTGAATGTATTGCAACTGCTGGATGTTCTTACTTGGGATCCCGATGAGGAGTGCGTTGCAGTAGTCCAGCCTGGAGGATACAAAGGCGTGGACAAGTTTTTCTGCATCAGGGAGAGTGAGTATGGGACGAAGTTTTGCAATATTCCTGAGGTGAAAGAATGAGGTTTTGCATAGCTGTTTTATGTAGGCCTCATAGGTCAAGTGAGGATCCATTCTAACACCAAGGTTTGTGACTGAGGATGAAAGATGGATGTCATGGCCGGAGAAGGTGATGCTGGTGATGGTGGATGACCGGGTCTGATGTGGAGTGCCAACAAGAATGGCTTCCGTTTTTGAGCTATTGAGTTGCAGAAAGTTAGCCGTCATCCACGCCTTTATCTCCTCCAGGCAGGTGGAAATTGTGGAGAGGGCTGCAGAGGGGCTTGGGTTTGTTTTAATGTAGAGTTGAGTGTCATCAGCGTAGCAATGGAAAGATATTCCATGCCGGCTGATGACATAACCAAGGGGGAGCATGTACAGTGCGAAGAGGGTGGGGCCAAGGACTGATCCTTGAGGGACACCACAAGTGACAGAGTGTGTGTCCGATTTAGCACCACCCAGGGAAACATACTCTGTTCTGTCCATGAGATATGATGTAAACCAAGCCAAGGTAGTATCAGAGAGTCCAATAGAGGAGTGGAGGCGGTGTAGAAGGATATGGTGATCCACGGTGTCAAATGCTGCAGTGAGGTCGAGAAGGATGAGAAGTGATGGAGATCCAGCATCAGCCGTCATCAGTAGGTCATTAGTGACTCTGACCAAGGCAGTTTCTGTACTGTGGCCAGAGCGAAAACCAGACTGGAACTTCTCATAAAGACTGTTAGTTATGAGATGGTTGTGGAGTTGGTCGGAAACTACCTTTTCCAACACCTTTGACAGGAAAGGGAGGTTGGAGATGGGGCGGTAGTTAGCAGGAACTTCTGGATCAAGGCTGGGCTTTTTGAGTAGTGGCTTGATGACCGCTTTTTTCAGAGACGTGGGGACATGGCCGGACCGAAGAGACTGATTGATGATATTGGTGATCATGGGACTTATTGCAGAAGAGTGACTTTTTATCAGGGCTGAGGGAAATGGATCCAGGTCACAGGTGGATGGCTTCATCTTCCTTAGCAGGACTTCAATTTCATGCTGAGTGATATCCTTGAAACAGCAGAGGAGCTGGGTAGTCCCAGATTGAGGGTCAGTGGATATTACTGGGGGGGGGGGGGGGGGGGGATAGAAAAACTAGGGTGAAGAAGGGGGGGGGGGGAGGCGGGGAAGCAGATACAGTGGGGGGGCTGGAGAGAATGGAGCGTATCTTTCCTACTTTTGTTTTAAAGAATCGGATGAAGCTGTTGCACCGCTCCTGCATATTATCGAAGTATAGGGGAGTCTGGGGTTTGAGGAGATGATTTACAGTTGAGAAAAGTTGCTTGGAGTTTCCAGGGCTATTGTTGATTATGTGGGAGTAGAACCGGGACCGTGTGTCACTGAGGGACTTGCTGTAGGCCTTCTGATGTTCCCGGTAGGCTAGCTTGTGAACAGCGAGTCCTGAGTCCTTGAAACGCCGTTCGAGGACACGCCCTGTTCTCTTTTGTAGCCGCAGCTCCTTGGTGTACCAGGGGGCTGAGCATGTGAAGGTGACGGTTCTGGACTTGACTGGGGCATGGCGGTCCAGAAGTGAGCTGAGTGATGAATTGTAGAGATCCACAGAATTAGTGACTGAAAGGGGGTTTGCAGCAAAGAGATGGCAGAGGTCAGTAGTCAGGGTGACTGGGTTGATATTTTTAAGGTTCCTAAAACTGATTTTTCTGCTGGGCTTACTGATGGGGAACAGAGTGGGTAACTCCAATGTGATGGCCTTATGGTCTGACATGCCCAGATCGTGCACCGAGAGATTGGTGATGGAGGTAGAGTTGGTGATCAACAAATCAAGAGTGTGGCCTCTGGAGTGTGTTGGGACATTGACATGTTGGGTGAAATTAAGACTGTCAAGAAGATTATTAAATTCAGCTACAGAGTAGGAAGAAGAGTCGTTTACATGAATATTAAAATCACCAAGTATGATTATATTCCCTGGGGTTGTGTAAAGTGTGGTGAGAAGATCATACATCTCGGAAATGAAAGCTGGATTCGGTTTTGGAGGCCGGTAAATCAGAAGCATTGTAGTGGAAAGTGGCGGTTTACATTTGAATGCAAGGCATTCAAAAGTGGAATGGACAGGCAGGGAAAGGGAGGACAACTCAAAATCTACCCGGTTGCACAACGGCAAGGCCACCACCTCGGCCAGTGGTGCGGGCCTTGCTGAGGTAGGTGTAGCCAGAGGGACAGGCTTCATTGAGACTAGAATAAACTTCTGGTTGTTGCCAGGTTTCAACTAGGCACATGAAGTGTATCTGCTCGTTGATTATATGGTCATGAATAAAAGATGCCTTGTTGTTAAGGGATTGTGCATTTAAAAATTCAATTTTTACAGGGGACGCTGGATTTGTGATAACAGAATGTCTCTGTAGGGGCCGGAGTAGGCTGTGATCCACTCCGCGTTTTCTGTCCTGCTTGGAATGAAACAGCCTCTTGGTGGCAGCGCTCTGATGACGTGTCCAGATCGACGGAATGCAGTGCTCAGGCTGCTGATGGTAAACAAAGCATCTGCGTGTACTCCGATGGACATAACGGGAGCGACAGAGAACTCTGAGTTTATTTACAATGGAGATGTTAAGTCCAGGAGTGAATGCAGGGTTGAGTCCACGGAATTGTGAAGAGGAATAACTGAACGCCATGCCAAACAAGGACGAATGCAACGCAGCCTCGCAAACCGCTGGCCGACAAGGCAGCCTGTCTGCCGATAGCCCGCTTATGCGAGCCAGCGCCGTGCACAAGTCCCACAGACGGAAAACAGTCAGATACAGGAGGACAGCCCAGATCATGGAGCAGCCGTCAAGAAAACCTCTCACGGTGGACTCCAGTCAAGTTCATGGAAGTTTGTGGAAACGGAGATACAGGGATTTTCAGGTTGGTCAAACTGTGATTGGTATAACAAATCCAAATAACTCCAAATCAAGTTCGTGAAAGCGATGAAAGAGGGCTTTTCAGGTCCTTTCAGAGGGGTTGGTCAAACTTTGATTGGTATAAAATAATCCAAATGAGGGCTCTAGTCCCAGTGAGCAGCGGCAGCGGCAGCCAAACGCGCCAGCGTACACCTTGCCACACACCTTCAAAGTTGGTAAAAGTTGGCTGAAATATAAAAACTAAAGTACAAATATTCCCAAAAAATATTTAAGTACTGTAACAATGTATTTTTACTTAGTTACATACCCCACTGGGAAGAAGATAGAGACTTGCCCGTCTACATTCCTTCCACCAGATCCGAAAGCGAAACCAGTGAGCACAGCCACCGCTACGCCTCGGTGAAAGCGGGGCCAGCACTGCGAGAAACGCCAGTTAAGGTTCCCTCCTCAAAAAGAGCCTTCTGAGAGTGAAGCAAAGCAGTAACAAATGCTCTCATCACGGGCTGTCAACTCCCTCAAGAGCTCATTCTACGTGCTTCGCTCTCAAGCAGACAACATACAAACTGCGTGTGTCCCTACCCCAATATGTTTTTCTTTCGTGGGCCGGAAAAATACAGCCTGAATGCTGCCTGCTCTCACCCAAAACTTCTCTTGACTTAAGCTTTGACATAATGGAGCTTTTCAGTTGACACACAACACTAAATAAGACTCACAAACAGATAGTAACTGACACACACACACAGAGCGCTTGCTGAATGACAGAAGCTGACGCCGGTTTCACCGAATGTGCTTTAAGCTTTCTGGTAGCTATGTCACCCCACCCGTGACGTTGCACCCATCCATTGGACTGATTACACACGTGGTTTAGAGCCAGTCACGCAAGGGTGTTCCCAAAGCATCCTCCGATGCAGCTCGAGTTCCACAAGAGGAAACAATTTCACACTAAAATAATTTTTATGTACATATATAAACAATATGTAACGTTTTTGTGGCTATAATATTCTCCATATACCTATATTGTACTGTATTGTACTTTTAAAAAAAATAAAAAGGAGGTAGGAGTTGGAATTAATTTTTGTCATAAACAGCCTTATACTGTGGACTTTGTGCTCAGTCCACAAATACTGTGAATTGAGCTTATTGTACTTGACCTTAAGTATGCCTTTAAGTGTTGGTACATGTACAATTACAGTGTAGGGCAGTTTGTTTTTCACTTCTGTTTCTCTTAAACTGATTACACAGCAGATTTTGTTGTGATTATATAGAGAAGTGGAATTTAGGCAAAGCAATTGTATGGCTATCAGCAACGAACACACACATGCACAGCCGCAGACGGAGGAGGCAGGTCAGTTAAATTGGTTGGCAGCCACATTCAGCTAACAGATGCAGTCTATTAGCACAGACTGTATTCACATGGGAGAAAGAGAGGGGGAGAGAGAGAAAGAGAGAGAGAGAGAGCACACTGGAAAAATGAAAGAAAAAAGTAATCTTAATAATCACACAGAAGGAGACAACAAAGGAAATTGCCTCTCAACTTCACACATACATAACTGGTTCTTAAAAACAACACACTCTATATCAGTCTGTTTGTATGGAGGTGGTGTATGTGTGTGTAACTGTGTGTGTTCTTGGCAGGCGGGATTAAATGAAGTCTTTCTCTCCATGAATATGAATAGCTTCTTTGATGTTGCTAAATGCCACAGGGTTCAAATCACACAGTAGAATTTAGGTAACTTGTATTTTAACTTCACTGACTCTGAGTAGCTTCTTATTCTATCAAAGTCAGCCAGTCAAATCAGATGCAGAGAATGAAATGATAGAGAACCTTTTCCTGAAAGGCCTTCCCAGATGCATTGATTTCTGTAAAAAAAGAAGAAACTTTTTCAAATGCAGGATGAAACTAATTATTTCATCAGTCATTTATTTTTGTACCACTGTAGTTGGTGCTTAATTACCGTGAATCATGATAAATGCACGAATGCTATTCTGCAGACTTATTTAAATGGCATAGTGAGTATGAATTGTGTATGCATACTGTATACACACCAAAGGCATTTCTAGACTCTACGACTCAAAAAAATCTAAGATTAATTCTGCTACCAGCAACCTTAACCCTGTAAAGTGTTACACAAAATAACACACACACACACACGTTTGTTTCTGTAAATTTTGTGGACTGTCCATATATGTCTATTACTTTTATACTGACAATACAATATTTTCTATCCCCTAAACCGACCCCTTACAGAAAACGTCTCTGTTACGTAAGTAACCCTCATTCCTTGATGGAGGGAATGGAGACGTTGTGTCGTAACAACATATTGGGGTCTCACTTGGGAACCCAATCATCTCTGAGTTTAAGAGAAAACGCCAATGAGAACTTGCTAGTGGGTTTTGCATGCAGAGCCACTCCCCATGCACATGGGTATATATGGCGACAGTGAACATCCAATCATTAGTTTTTATGCTGATGTCACTACGAGTTATGTCGTGACAACATATTGGGGTCTATGGAAAACGCCACAACCTGAACAACATCACAACCCTGTGATGCTCCAATTGTTGACAAGCTGTAGCATGCCACAGAAACTACGCAAAGGTCGTAACCTTCCAAAGCCCTAGCACAAATTCACTGACCTTTGTACCGAAGGGGCCAAATTGTGAGTAAATCACTGCTGGAGAAGGCCATGCTGCTGTTACGTCCACAAAAAAAAGCTTTCGGAAGGGATTTCAACCTTCAGTGAAAGATTGCTTCAAATCTTTCTCATTTGTTCTTTCAGCCTGACAGAACGATTGGGAAGTGAGCCTTATAGGGAAAAGGTCCCTACAGAGACCACATCCTACCTGTAGGGAGGTACCAGTGTTGTGCATGAACGCGTTTAATGAACGACGTTCACTGAACGCGTTCATATTTTCGCTGAACGCTGAACTGAACGAATCACTTTTCATACAATGAACGTGAACGAGAGTGGCGCTCACTCTGGTAGGAATGAACAGCACGCGCAGTTCACGTTCACGCTCATTTGAAAAGTCAGGTTTTACCAGGGCTTAATTTGAGGCGGAACATGTTCCGTCACCTCCGACATTGGATCCGGCACCTCCTGTGTCACTAAAATGAATTGCCTAAATGAAAAAAAAAATTACTGTTTGTGTAGTGTTCAATGTTTGTGACACATGACTTGCGCACTTGTTGTACTAGTTGAGATTGCTGTTAGCCTCGATCTTTTCACGCAGGGGAAAAATTTAAAAAAGACAGGAAAGTTTGCTTAACTTTTTCAAATACGCTGGACAGTCAGATCCCAAACAAGCAAAAATCGTTTCCGCTGATCAAAAAGGAGACCACGGTGGACACAGTAGCCTAGTAGGCTATCGATATCTCATTATTTCGACATAATAAGGGGACATTCTAATCTGCATTAAGCCACATTAAGCGTTCTTATAATGGTTTTCTATGGGAGGAAAATGCTTAACCGTTCAAATTATGGGCTCATCTGATTTTTTGTACATAGCATAGCCTATTTGTTAGGATTTTAGTATCATAATGATTAGGCTAATAAATGCAGCACAATTATCTGTGAACTTGATTTGAACAAATGCCTTTCAACTTGTGTGTGCAAAATTCAGAATTAAATTAATGTGCAGAAATTTGTACAAATATAGAGTAGGCTATGTAGGCATACTATACTGTTGTAGCCATTAAAAAAAGCGCGTTTCATATTTGTTAAAATATTATTATTTTTTTTTTTTCCATTTATGTTGATTTATGAAAAGTGAACAGCACGACTGAGTAAGATAGGATGCGCAATATGAGACATGGAGCGGGTCCGACATGATTTTGACCGTTGAAGTTGAAGTTGTTATAGAAAGCCTTTCTTTAAAGTGAATTTCGTTTTGTATAAATTTAACAAATTAACGTGAACTAGTTCGTTTTTAGATATGTGAACTTAGTTCATTTTTAAAAAAAATTAACTATGAACATGAACTAGTTCATTATCATCTGTGTTAACTGAACTTTGAGCTAGTTCTTTTTAAGTATGAACTGGCACAACACTGGGAGGTACTGATAAGGACTGACCCAGAGGGCAGCACTACATATGGAATGGGTCTCTGAGGCAGTTCCTACCTTCCCTTTCTGCTGACCTCCAAAGCAGACAAGGAGCTGCTCAGAGCTTCTGAAGCTCTGGGTGCGGTCCACGTATATGCGTAATGCTCTTACGGGACACAGTTGGGTCTGCCTCCTCCGGGGGCAGTGCTTGCAGTTTCACCACCTGCAGTACCGCTGCTCCCTATACACAGAATACGCAGTTTGCATAGGGCACTAAACCCCACCATCCCAGTTGCTCAAAAAAAAAAGAAGAACAACAACAAAAAAAAACATTTTGTTTTATATTAAAATTAACATATACATATAATAATTAAAATCTAAACATTAATATATATATTATATATATTAGGCCCACCACTAATATATTTATTATATATATATAATATATAAACAGATTTTTTTCAATTAATATATATATATACATGTTAATTGAAAAAAAATCTGTTTGCGGCTGAATAAAAATTATCAGTATAATTAAAGGACAACTAGGCTATATCTGGGAAAAGACATCAGCACAGTCCAGCGCAGAGAAAATAAAAATAAAAAAGCCCAAGATGAAGCCCGTGCATCACTTTCAGGTAGCTACGTTCATAACCCTGTGAAACTTTTTTGACTATTGACGTTAGTAGCCATCGTGTTTTAATGTCAGTAATAATTTCACCACCAACAACAACGCATTTTAAATAATCTAGTTTTCATGACTTGAAATGTATTATATAAAAACAATGATGCAATAATGATTGGTTAATTAATAATAATGGTTTTATTGAATAACACAGTTAAAATATAATGTAATATAAAATAAACAATTATCATTATTACAAATAGCTGCAAAGGGCACCAATGACTTGTTAATAGCTGTTTTTACACTTACAGGATGATCAAATCCTTGTTTAATTATTGACTAAACATTTAATTCAAATATCCACTTAATTTTTGCCTACCTTTTTGTGATAGAAATGCGACAACCTCTTTAATTTCTGCAACAAAAAGATGTGGACATCACAGTGCATGGTTTTATCTTAGTAAAACTTAATTTTATTTTGTTGTATTTCTGAATGCTTGAGACTATCAATCAGACAACTGAATTAAAATCATAGCCATAGGTAATTGTCAAGAGCTATAATTGTAATTTATAAATAATACAATTTAATTATAATTTATTTATTTAATTTATTAAAGTTCTATTTTGAGCCCTTTTTTTAAGGAGGGGGCACAACAATACTATTCTGCTTAAGGCAGCCATTTGGCCAGCAGCAGCCCTGACCACCTGATCTCGGAAGGGAGCGGTGGGAACCTTGGGCACGTATCCAGGACGGAGTCTCAGGACAATGTGAGGGAAGGCCAGCACGAACACAAGGGACTCTTCACTTACCGAAAATGGAGGATTCAACATATTGGCACCCTCAGGAACCTAACAATCAGGTCATGCTTCCCCAAGGACTGGCTGTTCATTGCATCTTGATGTGCTGTTATAGCAGCAACATACACTTTCAAGGTGGAGGGTGACAGCCTATGCTCCAACCTTTCTTGCAGGAAAGAAAGCACGACTCTAATCGAGCATCTCCGAGGGTCTTTTCCATGAGGAGAACAACAATTTGTGAACAGACTCCACTTCAAAGCATAGGCCTGCCTCATAGAGGGAGGTCTATCCTGAGTGATAGTGTCTACCACTACTAGTGGCAGATCACTTAGGTGTGCCGCGTCTCGTCCAGAAGTCACACATGGAAGTTCCAGAGATCTGGACGTGGGTGCAATATGGTGCCTAGCCCCTGAGAAAGAAGGTCCTTCCTCAGGGCGATGTCCCAGGGAGGGGCTGTCACAAGGAGCATGAGTTATGAAAACCAGGTCTGGGTGAGCCATTAGGGTGCAACCAACAGGACCTGTTCCTCTGAAGGAACTCCAGCAGTTCAGCACCGACAGGGCACGTTCATTGGTGAGACATGCCATCATACTCACCGAGTCTAACTCCATACCAAGATAAGAGATTCACAAGGCAGAGTTTGCACTTCTCTCAGTTGACCTGAAGCCCCTGTGTTCGCATAACTCATCTCGCGACCGGGCCATGATGAGCCAGTCATTAAGAAAGGTGAGGATCCTGATGCCCACTTCCCATGGTTGGGCAAGGGCGCCCTCTGGAACTTTCATGAAGACACGGGGGGACAAGGAGAGCCCGAAGGGGAGGACCTTGTACTGCCATGCCTGACCCTCGAACGCAAACTGTAGGAAAGGTCTCTGACAAGGAAGTTCTGAGAAAGGATCGACACATGAAAATACGCTTCCTCCATGTAGATCCCTCCAAACCAATCCTAGGCTTGAAAGCATTTGATAATATGTTTCTGTGTCAACATCTTGAACAGGGGCTTGTGAAGGGCCCTCCCAGATCCAAGATAGGTCGAAGGCCACCGCTTTTTTTTGGTACGATGAAGTAAGGGCTGTATAACCCCTTGCTCAACTCGGCTGGAGGAACTGGCTCAATTGAATCCTTTTCCAACAGGAAAGCAATCTCTTCATGCAAGACAGAGGCATATCAGCAGGACACGTTGGGCAATGCAAGCCATGCTCCCAAACACCGTATGAGTGGCACCAAAGGGACAGTCGATGTACCCGCAGTGGTGCAGCGATGAGGAGTTTAGCTGGGTAGCTCAGAAGGCATTGTGTTCTGAGTCATCACAGCAAAACTCCCTGTGTCCCCAGAGGGACTGGCCAGAGACAGGTAGAGAGGTGTTGCATCTCTAAAACGTGAACTCTTGGTAAGTGTCACTCACTTATGAACCATTGGCCATGGCCATAAATCAGTAGCTAAACTCGAGAGGTTGAAAATATGAATGTGAGAACTTGTCGTATTAACATTCGTATTTCTAAGTTGAAATTTACACTCACAGCTCTGATGTGAAAAGCTGAATCTTTCACCCGTGTTTTGAATTGTAAGTTGCAGATTACTAGTTACATATGTGTAGAATCAGTGCTTTAAGTGGCTCAAAAGAGGTGCCGGTACTCTATTATAGCCTATATATATATTTTTTTTTTTTGATGACTCCCCTCATCCCCTGAGGTAACCACAACTATATTGAATAGGTTTTATATACAGCAGTCAACAGACGACCTTATAAAAAATAATAAATCATTTTATTAGTTTGTGGATTTGCTTGAGCTAGAAAGAGCTACTGAACATATGTGCAAAATATAAAATGTGCAAAAGGATTTTGAAAAAATACCCTTAGAATAGAGTCACCAGATGAGATTGGCTTAAAATCGGGACGGGGGGGGGGGTTGTTTTCGGTCTTGGGTGATGGGATGGGGGGCTTATGATATTAGACTTCGTAGCCTATAATAAAAGATAATCAGTTTCAAACCTTAACTTAACACATTTTTATTCAAAGATCAACCATCTGTCATTACTCTTTAGTCTGCCACAAGAAACAACAACATTAAAATCATGAACTCAAATGTCATTGTAAAAAGAAAAAAAAAACAATGTCTGTTGTAACAGTGCGTAAATCAGACCTTTCTGTAACGCTAACGCTAATGAGCTTAAACTTATTTTTTGTACACCGTGTCACGAAATGTCAATCACTCCTGTACGCGTGCATCACTGTTCTCCTCGCAGCTGCAGCAACTTGCGCTCTCTTCATCAAGCTTTAAAACACAAATGGGACAAAAAGGTCGTATTGTCTTTGTGCATATAGATTAATTAGATAAATGAATATCTAAATTCGTGCCTAGCCGCCTACGGTATTTTTTTAGAACTTAGAAAAAAGATGCTGCAGCCAATGAGCAGCCGGCGGGGGCTGGTTGCAGGACGACTCAACCTCCGCAGACAGTTTTTAATGTTTATCAGACAATAACTACTCAAGATTTTGCTTTAGTATAATTTTCGGGACAATTAGGTTCAGATTCAGGATTCGGGACAACAGTTTAGGTTTCGGGACTGTCCCGAATTTTTCGGGACGTCTGGTCACCTTACCTGAAAGAGCTACTGCATTACTTCATTAGCTTGCGTCTGACCTGCAGCGATATCATTCAGGCTTGGTGGGGAGTCATCCAGTAAGTCATCTGATTCTGATCGTGTTGTTATAGTACTCAGAGTCAGAAAAGCCAGGAGAGCATATTAAGTGTTGTTCACTTTATTTGAATTTTTACCGAGCCGAGTGTGCGTGTTTCACTCACCCTCTCCGGACACGTTGAGTTGTTACTGACAGTGGCAAAAGCGACGCATGCGCTATTCACTTGTAAAACTGAAGGGTGTATGGGTAATGTAGTCTCTGCTCTCTGTGGGACGAATTAGGAAGCTTGCATTGTGAAGGGTGCTCTGAAAAGCAGCAGCGCAGGCAAAAGATTAAAACCTCTATTAAAACAGATGACCAAATGAGCGTACCGGTACGCTAAAAGCACGTTCTGGGCGCACGGAGAGGTGGCGGTACGCTGAAGAGCTAAATTTGGAAGTGGCGGTACTTAGTACCGGTGCGTACCGGCCCACTTAAAGCACTGTGTAAAATGACATTCACATAAAGAAAATGATATACACAAATGTTTACAACATATTTACTTTTGCACTTTACTTCAGTTTCGCTGCACAACGTCAAGTCAGCACTAGACTAGACTAGATGCGCATTAATCATCGGCTGATGTATATCGTGCACCCTTACTGCATTCATCTTGTCATTCGGGTATTATCTAGTAGACAAATAATGCAACATCTTTCATATGTATATCCCACTGCATATCGCTGTACCAGAGTTGCAACATAACTCTGTTATTATTATTTTTATGTTTTCTAAAAATAATTTAAACTTCTTCATTCGGTTAAATTCCTAATTTGCTTCTCAGTAATGAACCTTTTTAAATGCAACATAAAAAAGCTTATGAAAATCGAGTATTTGATAATGACTAAATGTACATCAAAAAGTAAAACCTAAAAAATAAGCAGTTATGACCAGCAATACTGTTTTGAGCAACAAGAGTAGAGCTAAATACATGTATTTATTAAACATCAGGTCATCTAGTGATTAAACAATGGCATTACATATGAATATTATCTTTCTGGCCACCAAATGCCTCTAATTTGCCTCTTTGCATTGGAATTTAAAAACATTTTCTCTATTTTAACCCTTAATACTTCACTTATTGTAATATAAATAATAAGCATATTATAAAATGCTATATTTTAAATGGTCATTCATGGATCATAATTACTGCGCATATTATTTAGTACCATTATCACTTCAAATTAACTAAACAGAACTGAGCTAAGATGTAGTACAGTTATTTTATTGGTTAAAAGTTACATTTAAGGTGTTTGGTCACATTTGACTGCCAAGGAGTATGAGAACATACAGGTGCTTCTCATTAAGTTAGAATGTCGAAGAAAAGTTAATTTATTTCAGTAATTTAACTCAAATTGTGAAACTCATGTATTAAATAAATTCAATGCACACAGACTAAAGTAGTCTAAGTGTTTGGTTCTTTTAATTGTGTTGATTTTGGCTCACATTTAACAAAAATCCACCAATTCACAGTCTCAACAAATTAGAATATGATGACATGCCAATCAGCTAATCAACTCAAAACACCTGCAAAGTTTTCCTGAGCCTTCAAAATGGTCTCAGTGAAAACAGTTTGCAGTGTTTTACAAATAACTGATACATATGCATAAAACACAAATTTCTTTCTTGGCAAGACGCGTTGCCGAGAACTGCGTGGCAAAGTCCTTGACAGTGTCGCTGAACAGGCCAGCCTATGAGATGGGAGCATCAAGAATGTAAACGTCTCTCATCTAGGTCAGGTTGAGCTAGAGATGGTGTTCCTGGACCACCAGAGTAGACATCGCCTTCCCGAGGGACCACGCCGTGACTTTTGTCACCTGGAGAGCAAAATCAGCCGTCATGCATAGCTCCAGCATTAACCTCAGGTCGGAACTACCCTCGTGCATCTGTTTTAGTGCCTTGGCTTAGTGTACCTGCAGGATAGCCATTGCATGTGGGGCTGGGGTAGCGGGAGACACTGACAGCTTACAGGGTTTGGACGGGAGACATGGACGATTCCTCCAAGCGGCGGTGTGTTGCGGGCACAGGTGCACTGCAACCGCTCTCTCCACCTGGGGAATGTCTAAGCACTCCCTAGTTTCCACGCTATCGGGGGAAGTGAGGACGGAAGAGTGAGATGAGCGGCTATCCAAACTCGACAGCTCAGGGCTGGGCGGTGTAGTCACCTCAAGCCTGATGCTCACAGATGCCCAGGCAATCATAGCCGACAACTCCAAGTCCAATTTGGCAGTGACGAATCTTCATCCCCAGAGGTCAATAGCCCATCCCCCGATGCTGTGATAGACATCTGATACTCTGACAACCTAATGACATGCTGAGACTGCTGTGAGATGGCCCAGCAGAATCATCTAGCAGCCACACAGGACAATCTGGGCCGTGAGGTTTGGCCCGGCAGAGAAGCTCTTACTGTCACCCTTAAATCTCCCAGAGCTCTAGCCGGAGGTCCTTTGCTCATGGCAGAGAAAATGGGACCGGTCTGGGGTCTGCTCCACTCCCCTTGAGAAGGGAGAGATGCAATCACAGCGATGCCATGGACATGCATCCGCAGAAGATGCATGACTCATTCATGAACGCCGCTTCAGCATGCTGAATGCCCAGACACTGAAGACAGTGATCGTGGCCGTCAACAGAGGACAGGAAACGAATGCATACATAAGAACACAAAACGACATCCTGAAAAAGACATGAACTTTCCATGATTTGCTCTTTCAGAGGATACTGCTCTTTCAGTCAAAATGCACAGGGAAATCGCTGCTCACAGGGACAACACTGTAACGCACCGTAACACCAACCAGGAACAGCCTCATAACACAAATATGAATGACTTTGTAATATAACATCAATGTATATGTATGCATGTATGTATGTATATGTATCATTTGTGTTTGTTCTTTAATTATTTATTCTTATTATTCATTTTGTATATAATATTTATATAAATATATTACAGGTGCAAATTATTTTTTCAAATGTCAATCAAACAATGTACAGTATAAATATAGAAATATATAATCTTTTACGTAAAGGCTGACACGTAAAATAAAAGTTTGAAAAATATTTTTTAACATTACATTGAATCAATAGACCAAATTATGTATCAGCCTTTAATGGGAAATTTTTTACAACGTTGTTTTTTTCTGAAATAATTTTATTGCTTAAGCTTATTGATTGATTGATTGACTGACTAACTAGCACAAAGCAAAATTAAAAGGTTCCTGTATGAAAAGTCTTCAAGGCCAACAAAGGATGAAACAACAACATAAATGATCTGCACCCATACAATTGTTTAATTTTACAATTATTTTATATATATATATCATGTTAATCTACATTTATATAAGCCACAGATGCAATTAATATAAAAAAGCGTCAGTCAAATATAATGACCTACTGACCTTGCAAAATTAAAACAATATATATTCCTCTGACCCCCAACATCTTTTATTTAAATAAAGCTCAGCTAAGTAAAGCTTAATTCCAATACACACATCTCCTGCTAGAGGTATTAAGACAATGGTCACACTCCGAGTCTGATAGCTCTAAACGTACAGCAAGCGTGTATCAAGAGTAAACATGCACTCACAAATTCACATAGTGGCACAGCCAGATAAGCAGATACTGTCACTGAAGCATGGAGTATGCACACACACACACACACACAGACAGACACTACAACACCAACACAAACACAAACACACACTCTCTCCCAGCTCTGTCCGAGAGGCACAGCATGAGGATGTGACAAAGCAGGTGTAAAATATACAACGGGATGAAAATCACTTATACAGGCTTCACAATGCAGGAGCTTCACATTTATATTTCAAGTGCCATCACTGGTGTTGCGGTTTGCTATCGAGTTCATTTTCATTTCATTTTCTGTTTTTAAAGGGCCTATGAGACATTGCTTTATTGTTTTATATATATATATATATATATATATATATATATATATATATATATATATATATATATATATATATATATATATATATATATATATATATATTTATATTTATATATATAGTACAGACCAAAAGTTTGGACACACCATCTCATTCAAAGAATTTTCTTTATTTTCATGACTATGAAAATTGTAGATTCACACTGAAGGCATCAAAACTATGAATTAACACATGTGGAATTATATATGGAATTATTGTCACGCTGTCTAGTCTCTGTTTCCCTGGGTTCACTAGTGGGCTCACTTCCCCTTAGGCACTTCACCGTAGGCACGTAGTATTCCACTAGTCTAGTCCTGTCATCACAGTAATTGCACTCCTGCTAATTGCACCAGGTGCATTCACTTAATTGTCATTAGCCTCCCTATAACTACCTGTCTTTTCATGTTTTCTGTATGGAGTCCTTACCCTTCGTGTTATCAGCCTTCTCGTCCTCCAAGATTCTCCTTTGTCTTCTCGTCCTCCGAGATCCCTCGTTATCCGAGTTCCCTTTCCTGTCCCTTTCCTTTGTTTGTTTTGGACTGCTTGTTTGGTTTTGACCTTGGAT